>NC_034191.2:3999834-4048482 GCF_002021735.2 Oncorhynchus kisutch
AGGCAGAGAGATGGAGGGCTCTGCCCAGGCAGAGAGATTACCGTTCTTACTATTGCTACCCCACGATTTTTTTTCCACAAGTCTTGACTATCTTTGCCCAACCTCTTTTTCTGTTATTCCCAAACCAGCAGGTCAAGCAGTAGGACCGAAGGCTCTCAATGAATGATTTATACAAGAGAACCACGATGGTCAGATCAACATTAAAAACAAAGTGCAGTTTCCATAGGAAATACAGTCTCCGTTGGCCTTTCTTAAAAATAGTACACTGATCCCGGGACAGTTTGTTGTCGATGACTAGCCCAAGGTATTTGTACTCCTCCGCTATGTCAATGGGCTCTCCATTAATCAGTGATGGTGTGTCAATGGGCTCTCCTTTAATCAGTGATGGTGTGTCAATGGGCTCTCCTTTAATCAGTGATGGTGTGTCAATGGGCTCTCCTTTAATCAGTGATGGTGTGTCAATGGGCTCTCCTTTAATCAGTGATGGTGTGTCAATGGGCTCTCCTTTAATCAGTGATGGTGTGTCAATGGGCTCTCCTTTAATCAGTGATGGTGTGTCAATGGGCTCTCCTTTAATCAGTGATGGTGTGTCAATGGGCTCTCCTTTAATCAGTGATGGTGTGTCAATGGGCTCTCCTTTAATCAGTGATGGTGTGTCAATGGGCTCTCCTTTAATCAGTGATGGTGTGTCAATGGGCTCTCCTTTAATCAGTGATGGTGTGTCAATGGGCTCTCCTTTAATCAGTGATGGTGTGTCAATGGGCTCTCCTTTAATCAGTGATGGTGTGTCAATGGGCTCTCCTTTAATCAGTGATGGTGTGTCAATGGGCTCTCCTTTAATCAGTGATGGTGTGTCAATGGGCTCTCCTTTAATCAGTGATGGTGTGTCAATGGGCTCTCCTTTAATCAGTGATGGTGTGTCAATGGGCTCTCCTTTAATCAGTGATGGTGTGTCAATGGGCTCTCCTTTAATCAGTGATGGTGTGTCAATGGGCTCTCCTTTTATCAGTGATGGTGTGTCAATGGGCTCTCCTTTAATCAGTGATGGTGTGTCAATGGGCTCTCCTTTAATCAGTGATGGTGTGTCAATGGGCTCTCCTTTTATCAGTGATGGTGTGTCAATGGGCTCTCCTTTAATCAGTGATGGTGTGTCAATGGGCTCTCCTTTAATCAGTGATGGTGTGTCAATGGGCTCTCCTTTAATCAGTGATGGTGTGTCAATGGGCTCTCCTTTAATCAGTGATGGTGTGTCAATGGGCTCTCCTTTAATCAGTGATGGTGTGTCAATGGGCTCTCCTTTAATCAGTGATGGTGTGTCAATGGGCTCTCCTTTAATCAGTGATGGTGTGTCAATGGGCTCTCCTTTAATCAGTGATGGTGTGTCAATGGGCTCTCCTTTAATCAGTGATGGTGTGTCAATGGGCTCTCCTTTAATCAGTGATGGTGTGTCAATGGGCTCTCCTTTAATCAGTGATGGTGTGTCAATCACCGTGTCCTTTAAAAAAATAATAATTTGTTACTGTATTTAAAGTTAAGAGGGGATAACTCACACCAGACAGTAACGTCATTCGGAGCCGGTCCGTGCTCCGTCTCATCCCCTTCGAGAAGACTGACCAAAGTAGTATGGTCAGCATATTTGATCAGGTGTCGCCCTGGGAACCGGCTCTGGCAGCTGTCTGTATACAGTATGTATTGTACTGGTGAAAGAACACTGCCCTGTGGGGTTCCAACTGAAGCAGTGCTCACCTCAGAGTGTGTTGCCAACTCCTACCTGCTGAGACCTATCAGTTAGGAAGTTGGGACTCGATGCTTATCACACGGATCACCAAGTCTCCTCTGTCTGTCCAGTGAGGACCAACGGGATTGATTGTGTTAAATACAGAGGAGAAATCTCCAAACATGATACGCACATGGGTTTTACCACCCTCCAAATGCATGTACACCAGATGTAAGAGAGAGAGGATGGCATCATCTGTTCCTCTTTCTGACCCGGTAAACAGATTGGAGGAGGTCAGCAAGGTGACTGGTGTTGGTGAATGTCTTGATGATTTTAATCAAGAGAGAGATCAGAGCGACAGGTGTGTAATGATTTGATGCAGACGGATGAGAGTTTTTTTGGGGGGACAGATACAGCAATAGATTTCTTTCCATAAAGATGGAATTTCCAATGTATCAAGGGACCGCTGAAAGAGAGCTGAAGACACCTCTCAGCTGAGTGGAACAGTGGTTCAATACAGGACCACGGATGTTACCAGGCCCCCCGGGCTCTTTCGTGCTCCAGCGCTTTTGAAAAACTCGTTGTACGATTTTCTCATCGTTGACAAGCGCGCTCTTGGTTGCCATGACACCCTCCTCCAGACAGGCCAGGGGGAGCGGGGACGACCCCTGTTTCAAAGCGGGTGAAGAACTGTACAGAGTACTCCCTATACAGAGATACAAGTTACCATAGAGATCATACATCCGTACGAGTTCTCCTCGGTGAACAAGTTTCAGATAAATACCAAACCTGGATACTTTAGCAGTACTCTATCACTCATTCAGTAGTCAGTCCTCTGCATACTGTAACAGAGATATAGTCAGTCCTCTGGATACTGTAACAGAGATATAGTCAGTCCTCTGGATACTGTAACAGAGATATAGTCAGTCCTCTGGATACTGTAACAGAGATATAGTCAGTCCTCGGGATACTGTAACAGAGACACATTCAATAGTCAGTCCTCTGGATACTGTAACAGAGACACATTCAATAGTCAGTCCTCTGGATACTGTAACAGAGATATAGTCAGTCCTCTGGATACTGTAACAGAGATATAGTCAGTCCTCGGGATACTGTAACAGAGACACATTCAATAGTCAGTCCTCTGGATACTGTAACAGAGATATAGTCAGTCCTCTGGATACTGTAACAGAGATATAGTCAGTCCTCTTCATACTGTAACAGAGACACATTCAATAGTCAGTCCTCTGGATACTGTAACAGAGATATAGTCAGTCCTCTGGATACTGTAACAGAGATATAGTCAGTCCTCTGGATACTGTAACAGACTCATTCAATAGTCAGTCCTCTGGAGACTGTAACAGACTCATTCAATAGTCAGTCCTCTGGATACTGTAACAGAGATATAGTCAGTCCTCTGGATACTGTAACAGACTCATTCAATAGTCAGTCCTCTGGATACTGTAACAGAGATATAGTCAGTCCTCTGGATACTGTAACAGAGACTCATTCAATAGTCAGTCCTCTGGATACTGTAACAGAGAAATACATTTTGGCCCCTCAGAGGGGGAAGGGATGACTAGTCCTTAGGAATTGTCCTTTGTTCCTGGACCATTTTGTCATTCAACTCCAGTTGACAGAGAGCACATCAATGAGGGCCAAGCCTACACCAGACTTGGTACTTCCGTACCGCTTGCTGAGGGCCAAGCCGACACCAGACTTGGTACCTCCGTACCGCTTGCTGAGGGCCAAGCCTACACCAGACTTGGTGCTTTCGTACCGCTTGCTGAGGGCCAAGCCTACACCAGACTTGGTGCTTTCGTACCGCTTGCTGAGGGCCAAGCCTACACCAGACTTGGTACCTTCCGTACCACTTGCTGTGCGGTATCAGAGAGAACAGTCTATGACTTCGGTGGCTGGTGTCTTTGACGATGTTTAGGGCCTTCCTCTGACACCACCTGGTATAGAGGTCCTGGATGACAGGAAGCTTTGCCCCAGTGATGTACTGGGCTGTACGCACTACCCTCTAGCACCTTGCAGTCAGATGCCAAGCAGTTGCCGTACCAAGCGGTAATGCAGCTCTCAATGGTGCAGCTGTAGAACGACTCGAGTATCTGATCATGCCAAATCTTTTCAGTCTGCTGGGGGGGGGACGTTGTCGTGCCCTCTTCATGGCTGTGTTGGTGTGCGTGGACCATGATAGATCCTTAGTGATGTGGACACTGAGGAACTGGAAACTCTGGACCCGCTATAGCCCCGGCGATGTGAAGAGGGGCGTGCTCAACCCTCCTTTTCCTGTCGTCCACGATCAGCTCCTTTAGTCTTGCCGACATTGAGGGAGATTGATGTCCTGGCACCACACTGCCAAGTTTCTGACCTCCCTATAGGCTGTCTCATCGTCGTCGGTGATCCGGCTTACAACATTTGTGTCGTCAGCAAACTTAATGATGGTTTTGGCCACACAGTCGTGGGTGAACAGGAAGTACAGGAGGGGAGAAGACACACAACCCTGAAGGGACCCGTGTTGAGTGGCAGATGTGTTGTTACCTACCCGATGAGCTTGGAGGGCACTATGGCGTTGAATGCTGAGCTGTAGTCAATGCACAGCATTCTCACGTACCCGATGAGCTTGGAGGGCACTATGGCGTTGAATGCTGAGCTGTAGTCAATGCACAGCATTCTCACGTAGGTGTTCCTCTTGTCCAGGTGGGAAAGGGCAGTGTGGAGTGCAATAGAGATTGCATCATCTGTGGATCTGTTTGGGTTAGTGTGTTACCTCACTATGCTGTGTCCCCTTCAGCACTTCCAGGCCACGGTAGAGTCCCTGGAAGAGGGTTAGGGGATAGGGTAGGTGATAGGGTAGGGGTTACAGTAGGGGATAGGGTAGGGCTTAGGGTAGGGGATAGTGTAGGGGGTAGGGTAAGGGTTAGTGTGTTACCTCACTATGCTGTGTCCCCTTCAGCACTTCCAGGCCACGGTAGAGTCCTTGGAAGAGGAGGCAGCCAGTGAAAAGCAACAGCTGGTTGAGACCCACCTGGCTCGGGTAGAGGCCATGCTCAATGACCGCCGCCGCCTGGCGCTGGAGAACTACCTAGCCGCCCTGCAGGCTGACCCACCGAGGGTAGGTTACAGACAACACTCTGCTGCACATGGTCAGTCCCATGGAATCCTTCATCAGTCATCCATATAATCCCTGTTCCATGTTTTATCTAATACCAGTCATCCTCATGATCCCTGTTCCATGTTTTATCTAATACCAGTCATCCTCATGATCCCTGTTCCATGTTGTATCTAATACCAGTCATCCTCATGATCCCTGTCCCATGTTTTATCTAATACCAGTCATCCTCCATATAATCCCTGTTCCATGTTGTATCTAATACCAGTCATCCTCCATATAATCCCTGTTCCATGTTTTATCTAATACCAGTCATCCTCATGATCCCTGTTCCATGTTGTATCTAATACCAGTCATCCTCATGATCCCTGTTCCATGTTTTATCTAATACCAGTCATCCTCATGATCCCTGTTCCATGTTGTATCTAATACCAGTCATCCTCATGATCCCTGTTCCATGTTTTATCTAATACCAGTCATCCTCATGATCCCTGTTCCATGTTGTATCTAATACCAGTCATCCTCATGATCCCTGTTCCATGTTTTATCTAATACCAGTCATCCTCATGATCCCTGTTCCATGTTGTATCTAATACCAGTCATCCTCATGATCCCTGTTCCATGTTTTATCTAACACCAGTCATCCTCATGATCCCTGTTCCATGTTGTATCTAATACCAGTCATCCTCAAGATCCCTGTTCCATGTTTTATCTAATACCAGTCATCCTCCATATAATACCTGTTCCATGTTGTATCTAATACCAGTCATCCTCATGATCCCTGTTCCATGTTGTATCTAATACCAGTCATCCTCATGATCCCTGTTCCATGTTTTATCTAATACCAGTCATCCTCCATATAATCCCTGTTCCATGTTTTATCTAATACCAGTCATCCTCATGATCCCTGTTCCATGTTTTATCTAATACCAGTCATCCTCCATATAATCCCTGTTCCATGTTGTATCTAATACCAGTCATCCTCATGATCCCTGTTCCATGTTTTATCTAATACCAGTCATCCTCCATATAATCCCTGTTCCATGTTGTATCTAATACCAGTCATCCTCATGATCCCTGTTCCATGTTTTATCTAATACCAGTCATCCTCCATATAATCCCTGTTCCATGTTGTATCTAATACCAGTCATCCTCATGATCCCTGTTCCATGTTGTATCTAATACCAGTCATCCTCCATATAATCCCTGTTCCATGTTTTATCTAATACCAGTCATCCTCAAGATCCCTGTTCCATGTTGTATCTAATACCAGTCATCCTCAAGATCCCTGTTCCATGTTGTATCTAATACCAGTCATCCTCCATATAATCCCTGTTCCATGTTTTATCTAATACCAGTCATCCTCAAGATCCCTGTTCCATGTTGTATCTAATACCAGTCATCCTCATGATCCCTGTTCCATGTTTTATAGCTCTCATCTGATATCATGTGGTCCTCAGGCTGCCTGGGCACATGTCCTCACTCTCTGGGTGTTTCCCCAAATGGCACCCTAAACCTATTCTCTCTCTCTCCTTCCTGTCCTCTAGTCTCATGTGTCACACTACTGCCTATGGAAGAATCAAATTGATGTTCTAACCCCTCTCTCTCTTCTCCCTCGCCCCTCCGCACTCTCTACACTCCTCCCCCAGCCCCACCGTATCCTGCAGGCTCTGAGGCGGTATGTGCGCGCGGAGAACAAGGACCGTCAGCACACCATCCGCCACTACCAACACGTACTGGCTGTCGACCCTGAGAAGGCTGCCCAGATGAAGTCCCAGGTACACACCCTGACCCCTAACCCTGAACAGGTACACACCCTGACCCCTAACCCTGAACAGGTACACACCCTGACCCCTAACCCTGAACAGGTACACACCCTGACCCCTAACCCTGAACAGGTACACACCCTGACCCCTAACCCTGAACAGGTACACACCTTGGTACTCTATGCCCCGTTGCCTATTACAGACAACCCCCATCATTACTGACCAGACAGAAGTGAGCGGGACCATCATAAAAAGAGAGAGAGGATGAAATAGGGAGGGAGAAAGGCCATTATGTAATTTGTCTTTAACAACAGGAGCGTTGCCATTCATGCTAATACAGGAATTCTAGAAGGATGGAGTGATCTACAGTGAACCAGTGTTCTGTCATGGGAAGCTGATTCTAGAAGGATGGAGTGATCTACAGAACCAGTGTGCTGTCATGATCCTAGAAGTGTAGAAAAGGCCCATGGAGTTGGTGGAGTAATCCTGTAATTCATGGCCACTTTCTCAGCTGGGCTAGGGGTGCTTTAATTAGGTCAGGTGGAAATGTCCGACAGATCTCAACTCCATAAAGGGAGGAAATCGCCATCGCCCCGATCTCGCTGCTTTCTATTCCTTTACTCCGTCTAATCGAGACGTTCTGTGTGTCCATGAATCCACCACAGACTACCCAGTAAATATACCACTTTATGGTTAAAGGACTTCCTGCCTCAGTCTCATCCATTCCTCTGTCACCTGACCACCTGTTCACCTTCACTGTCAGTCATCCTACCTATTCAGCTACCCACACAGATTCCACTAATCTTTCAATGGTCCTTCGAGCAGGATGATGACTGAACCAAAGACAGTTGAAAAGGAAATGGAGAAGGAAGAATTGTCTCCACTGGAAGAAGAGAGGAGGTAAGAGCAGCTGAGGGAAACGTCTTGGATCAAATAAAAGATCCAGGAGCTAAGACTGAAGCAACAAAGAGGACTTCATCCTCCCCCACCAGCAGCACCAGACGAACCAGGCAAGCACCTGGTTATCTTAATGTTGTCGAGTTTCCCACATCAAAGGGCAAGCCCATCAGAGCTCAAAGTGGCAAAGGATCAACTATACGCTTCAGCCATCAACCATCCCCTCCAAGGACCGGAAACTGCTTTGGGACGGGAAAGTGGTCTACAGAAAGAACCCATGGAAGGTAACTCCCACCGCACAAGTCAATCAGCTTCCTGAGGCAGGCTCCGCTCACCCCTTAACTAATGGGAAATAGTCGAGGCACTCTAGACGGAGTGGATGTTCGACCGGTGGATACCCCTTTGGAAGTGGCCTATGCAGCACCAATTCACTAGCCCTCAGTGATTCACAGACCGCTGTCCTACAAGAGAGGATGAAACTATTAGCATTGGAGGAAAATGAACGTCAGATTGAGGCCCGTGTGCAGGCCTGTAGAGCTCGACAGGAACGGGAATTCATTGCCAAGGACCTGGCACAGCAGCGACGGCACCGTCAAGCCAGAAGGGAATTAGAGGAGGCGCGGATGGTCTCATTCTTCCTGGAGAGGAACGAACAGGGAGTTGACCTGACCACCCTTCCACATGGACCTGACCGGTCTGCCTTTCTTTCCCAATCTGCTCCTCTGGTACAGCATGGCACACAGTCCCCGGAGGCTCCGAGGTCAACAGCCAACACGGGGGACAGGCCGCTCCGCCAACGCCCTCTATAGACCTGCACATTGAGGAAACCCTGCAATCGCTGTAAGGAAATCCATCTCAGTGTTGCATGATGTAATTCCCCAAGCACAGAAGGAGCAGAGTATGGTCATGGTAGGAGCCACAAACGAGCTCTACCTCGACCAGCAGAACCGATCTCCAAGGGTCATGTTGAAGGTGGTAAAGGTCACTCTGCAAAGTGAAGGGCGGAGCATGGATACATTCGCTGTTCCAGATGATGGGTCTGAAAGAACAATCATTCTCCCGGCTTCCGCCTGTCAGCTTAACCTGGAGGAGACCCCAAGACCCTTAACCTCAGAACGGTGCGACATGATGTTATCCAAGTGAAAGGTTCTGTGTTTCACCTTCAGGACAGCGGGACGTGGCCTATATCATCACCAATGCCTTCACGGCAGATGGCCTGAATCTCGCAGAGCACTCCTGCCCAGTGAGTGTTCTACAGAAACAATATCCTAATCTCCGAGGATTGTCTCTTCCTAACCTGGCCAGGGTTTCACCACTCATTCTGATTGGGTCAGACTACCCACATCTCGTCACCCAAACTGAGCCTATACGAGCTGGACCAGAAGGAGGGCTCGTTGCTATCCATACGTTCTTGGGTTGGGCTGTGCAAGGTCCAGCCCATCTCCTTCTCTCCCCTCAAGCTGTACAGTCACAGAAAGTCCTCTCCTCTCACCAAGGAAATCCAGCTCCATCCCCCTGTGCAGCCACTGACCTCCTTCGTAATGTAGCTCTGGAAGATGGACACCTTCTCCAACCGGAAGCTACAGGAGGTCACTCGAGACATGACTCCTCTGCATTAGACCTCCTGGAGAAGAGCACCACTGAACTGGATGGCGTTCAGAGGTACGCGACCCCACTGCAACGGGTGCTCAAACCATCCTCCTCTGGCAACCACGACACGGGCTGTACTCCTACTACTGCATGAAACAGAGCATCGCCTGGTGAAGAATCCTGAGCTTGCTGAAGTTCATTACCTTGTGAAGGCAGGCTATGTCACCAAAGTGACAGCTCATAAAGAAGGAAACCCGCTCAGCGAATCCTGGTCCCTCACCATGTAATCCAGCAACACGGTGGGAAGTACAGACTTGTCTTCAGCTGTTCATTCCAAGCTGCTGGTCAAAGCTTGAATGACTGTCTACTCCCCGGACCAACCATAGGTCCTTCCTTGCTCTGTGTCCTTCTCCGGTTCCGGCAGCACTCTACAGCCATCAGTGGAGACATCAAAGCCATGTTTCATCAGATTCGTTTACTGCCTTCCGACACCACACTGCTCCGGTTCATATGGCGAGATATGGAATGAGACTCAGATCCCACAATTTATGAATGGCAAGTACTCCCATTTGGCACCACCTGCAGTCCTTGCTGTGTTATATAGTCTTTCTGCAGAGACACGCACGGGAGCACCCAGACAGTGACCCAGAGGTATGGGATTCAGTGGAAAATTCCTTCTGTGTGGATAACTGCTTACAGAGTGTCCCATTCACGGCTGAAGTGAAAGCACTCCTTGATAAAGTACGGAATCTCCTGTCCAAAGGGGGATTCGAGGTCAGACAGTGGGCAGGTGACAGAGCGGAGGTTATCCAGCACCTCCTGCCACAAGCCAAGTCCAGTAGCAGTGAACTATGGCTATCGCAGTCTGGCGCTAACCCACAAGAGCCCACGCTAGGACTGAGGTGGAGCTGCATACCGGATAACCTGGGGTTATAAGCACCGCTCAGCCCTGAGTACCGAAACCCACACTGTGCACCATCCATCGGACCCTGGCCAGTAAATACGATCCCCTTGGGTATATCCTGCCATACACAATCCAAACCAAAGTCTTAGTCCAGGACCTGTGGCAGACCGAGGGACTGGGATGAACCGATCCACCTAGTGGAACGATGGGTCTGTTGGAAAACAGAGTTAACGGAGCTCTCTGAAGTCCAAATGCTAAGATGGTCAGCACAGAGTGGTACATAACAACTGGGATCATGCCTGTAACTGCATGTGTTCTGTGACGCTTCGGAGCAAGCTTATGGGGCGGTTTCCTATCTTAGAGTGGAGGATAAGGCAGGCCACACCCATGTCTCCTTTGTCATGGCCAGGTCCAGTGTCGCACCTAAGAAGCAGTTGTCAATGCCTAGGCTGTAACTCAGCGCTGCCCTTTCCGGAGCCCAGATGGCCTCTACCTTTTGAGCTGAGCTCACCCTGCCAATCCAAAGGGTCATCTACTGGAGTGATTCGACCACTGTATTGACCTGGCTCAAGTCGGAGTCCTGCAGGTATAAGGTGTTCGTCGGAACTCGCATTGCGAAAATACAAGACTTAACAGACGTCCAGGACTGGAGGTATGTAGACAGCGTAAACAATCCTGCTGATGACGTTACTCGTGGTAAAACCCTTAAGGAACTGGCTCAACCCCATCGCTGTAACTTGGCACCACCATTCTTGTCCCAACCAGAGAACAAGTGGCTGACAGCCCCCAGTTGTGCGGCCCCTCCACAACCAACTGAAGCTCATCAGTTAAGGATGAGCCCAATGCTACAGCATCTCTACGGAACCAACAACAGCTCTCCCTGACCTAGCACAAACCAGACCGCAGATGGGGTGGCTTCCATACCCACCTCCCTCGCGGCAGAGACATGATTCCTCCAGCATGCACAAGCAGTAGACTTCCCTGAGGAGCTAAAAGCTCTGAAAGCCGGTAGGGAAGTGGCTAAGGACAGCCGTCTTCTCTCTCTTGCTCCAGAATATGACCCAATCCTCGGAGTGAAGTCTTGGATCCCGATGCAATCCACCCAATTATCATTGACTCCAGACACCCTATTTATCAGCCTCCTAATCAAGAGTTATGATAAGAGGCTTCTCCACCCAGGGCAGAGACTCTATGGGGAGATGAGGCGGTAGTACTGGATACTTGGAGAACGAGGAGCCATCCGTAAGCACCAATACACCTGCGTAGAATGTCAGAGATGGCGGGCCGGAGCCACGGTGCCCAAAATGGCAGATTTTCCCCCCTTCTCACATGCGCCTCCTCAAACCACCCTTCTGGTCAACAGGAGTAGATTGCTTGGGCCTCTTGACGATCAAGCTAGTCGTTGAGTGGAAAAGCGCCGGGGCGCGTTTGACAACTAGATGTGTCCACCTGGACCGACTGGAGAGTTTGGATACTGAAGCCTTCCTCATGGCCCTACGGCGGTTTATCTCCCGACGAGGGAAACCCTACGAGATCCTGGCTGACAGAGGTACGAACTTCAAGGCAGGAGAAGCCAGGTTGGAGGAAGCCTTCCAAGCCATGGAACCCAGCCTCCAGGATCAACTGATGGACCAACAAATCTCATTCAAATTTAACCCTCCAGGAGCTCTTCATTTTGGAGGAACATGGGAGCGAGAGATCTGTAAAGACGGTCTTACAAGTCGTCCTGCGGGACCAAACTGTCACAGAAACTGTCTTGCAGACCGTCCTGATAGAGGTGGAAGGGATTCTGAACTCCAAACCCTTGGGATATCTCTCTGCAGACATCGCTGACCCCGATCCGGTTACACCGAATATGCTCTTGATGACGCCGAGATGCGTCACTTCCTCAAGCCATGTATGCTGATACCAACCTCGTAGGCAGACGCCAGTGGCGACACAGCCAGATGTTGCCTGACCATTTCTGGGCCCGATTAATTCGGGATTACCTACCAAGCAAACAGCACAGAGGGAAATGGCGGAGAGAAATGGCCAGCCTGGAAACTGGCCAAGTAGTAATGATAGTGGACCCTCAGCTGCCTCGAGCCTCCTGGCCAGTGGGCCATATCACTAAGACCATGCCTGGGACCGATGGTCGTGTTAGATCAGTGGAGATCCAGGTAAAGAACCAGACATATATCCGGCCAGTTGCCCGACTAATTCCTCTCCCTGAGATGACAGAGGACGGTGAGCAATGAGCCTTTTTTTGAGGAGTGTGGAATTTAACACATTTCCGGGGTGGCTGTAGAAAAGGCCCATGGAGTTGGTGGAAGAATCCTGTAATTCATGGCCACTTGCTCAGCTGGGTTAGGGGTGCTTTAATTAGGTCAGGTGGAAATGTCCATAACTCCATAAAGGGAGGAAATCGCCATCGCCCCCATCTCGCTGCTTTCACTTCCTTTACTCCGTCTAATCCAGAATTTCTGTGCATCCATGAATCCACCACAGCCTACCCAGTAAATATACCACTTTATGGTTAAAGGACTTCCTGCCTCAGTCTCATCCATTCCTCTGTCACCTGATCCGTGACCACCTGTTCACCTTCACTGTCAGTCATCCTACCTGTCCAGCTACTCACACAGATTCCACTAATCTTTCAAGAAGGATGGAGTGATCTACAGTGAACCAGAGTTCTGTCATGGGAAGCTGATTTCTGTAGTTCATCTTGTTGGAGTTGTTTATTTCTCTTCTCTACATCCTGTTTATCAGCAGCTGTAAATTCTCTCTTCAGCCATCAAATCCCCCTGACGTTCTAGCGACATTCAGCTCTGCATGTCAGCTAAGCCAAACAGACTGGAACATTGTGAGCTTTGAAGTCTCTTTTCTTGTGTAAATTTGACATGTGACTCCAAAGTACATTCTAAGAAAAGCCTTTGTGCTTTGTGAGGGCTGGCATTATGGTCTGTTTTATATAACCGTAACAGTTATTGGAGTGCCTGGGATTAACCCGGCTCTCTGTCCATTCCTACAGTGGCTATTCCTTTAAAAGTTGTCATACTACTGCACAGCTTGCATGATGTCATAGTATTTTACTGTCATCCATAGTTGGGCCCCCAGAGGGCATATTTGAGAAGCTTGTTGGTGTTTGTTTACTATTCCAAATGATCCTCTAGACTTTGTGATTGCTGTCAGGGGTCCAGACATTATGATTGCTGTAACCGATCAGGAAGAGCATATTCCAAGGTTTTTAATGAACCTAGTTTTGCCAAACAACACAAAATATTTTCCAGATGGTCTCTGTTTCAAAATGTAACGTTTTCCTAGAATAAATAACCCCAGCGACTGATGACAACACCCATCCGGAGGCAAATATCAAATATCCATCTAGAGGCAAATTTAAATACCTTTCTGGAGGCAAATTTCATACCCATCTGGAGGCAAATATCAACACCCATCTGGAGGCAAATATCAACACCCATCTGGAGGCAAATATCAACACCCATCTGGAGGCAAATATCAACACCCATCTGGAGGCAAATATCAACACCCATCTGGAGGCAAATATCAACTCCCATCTGGAGGCAAATATCAACTCCCATCTGGAGGCAAATATCAACTCCCATCTGGAGGCAAATATCAACTCCCATCTGGAGGCAAATATCAACGCCCATCTGGAGGCAAATATCAACGCCCATCTGGGGGCAAATGTCAATGTCCATTTGGAGGCAAATATCAACGCCCATCTGGGGGCAAATATCAAAGCCCATCTGGGGGCAAATGTCAAAGCCCATCTGGGGCAAATATCAAAGCCCAATCTGGGGGCAAATATCAAAGCCCATCTGGGGGCAAATATCAAAGCCCATCTGGGGGCAAATATCATAGCCCATCTGGAGGCAAATATCAATGTCCATTTGGAGGCAAATATCAAAGCCCATCTGGGGGCAAATATCAAAGCCCATCTGGGGGCAAATATCAAAGCCCATCTGGGGGCAAATATCAACGCCCATCTGGGGGCAAATATCAATTCCCATCCGGGGGCAAATATCAATTCCCATCCGGGGGCAAATATCAATTCCCATCCGGGGGCAAATATCAATTCCCATCCGGGGGCAAATATCATGCCCATCTGGGGGCAAATATCAATTCCCATCTGGGGGCAAATATCAATGTCCATCCGGGGGCAAATATCAATGCCCATCTGGAGGCAAATATTAATGTCCATCTGGGGGCAAATATCAATGTCCATCTGGGGGCAAATATCAAAGCCCATCCCGAGGCAAATATCAATGCCCATCTCGAGGAAAATATCAATGTCCATCCGGGGGCAAATATCAAACCCATCCGGGGGCAAATATCAATTCCCATCCGGGGGCAAATATCAATTCCCATCCGGGGGAAAATATCATTTCCCATCTGGGGGCAAATATCAATGTCCATCTGGGGGCAAATATCATTGTCCATCTGGGGGCAAATATCAAAGCCCATCCCGAGGCAAATATCAATGTCCATCTGGGGGCAAATATCAATGTCCATCTGGGGGCAAATATCAATGCCCATCTGGGGGCAAATATCAATGTCCATCTGGGGGCAAATATCAAAGCCCATCTCGAGGCAAATGTCAATGTCCATCTGGGGGCAAATGTCAATGTCCATCTGGGGGCAAATATCAAAGCCCATCTGGGGGCAAATATCAAAGCCCATCTGGGGGCAAATATCAACGCCCATCTGGGGGCAAATATCAAGGTCCATCTGGGGGCAAATATCAAGGTCCATCTGGGGGCAAATAACATTGCCCATCTCGAGGCAAATATCAATGTCCATCTGGGGGCAAATATCAAAGCCCATCTGGGGGCAAATGTCAAAGCCCATCTGGGGGCAAATATCAAAGCCCATCCGGAGGCAAATATCATACCCATCTGGAGGCAAATATCATTGTCCATCTGGGGGCAAATATCAATGCCCATCTCGAGGCAAATATCATTGCCCATCTCGAGGCAAATATCAATGTCCATCTGGGGGCAAATATCAAATCCCATGTGGGGGCAAATATCATGCCCATCTGGGGGCAAATATCATTGGCCATCTGGAGACAAATATCAACACCCATCTGGAGGCAAATATCAATGTCCACCTGGGGGCAAATATCATTGCCCATCTCGAGGCAAATATCAATGTCCATCTGGGGGCAAATATCAAAGCCCATCCGGGGCAAATATCAATGTCCATCTGGAGGCAAATATCAATGTCCATCTGGAGACAAATATCAATGCCCATCTGGGGGCAAATATCAATGCCCATCTGGGGGCAAATATCAATGTCCACCTGGGGGCAAATATCAAAGCCCATCTGGAGGCAAATATCATTGCCCATCTCGAGGCAAATATCAATGTCCATCTGGGGGCAAATATCAATGCCCACCTGGAGGCAAATATCAACCCTCCATCTGGGGGCCAATATCAATTCCCATCTGGGGGCAGATATCAAACCCATCTGGGGGCAAATATCAATGTCCATCTGGGGGCAAATATCAATGTCCATCTGGGGGCAGATCTCCTTTCTGCTGTATTCCGTTATATTCGATCCTGTTTCTATTGTATAGGGCTGGGGAATGTAAGCATGTGATTGGCAGGCTACTGGTTGGCAGGCTACTGGTTGGCAGGCTAATGGAGATTCAGTGAAAAATAAAAAATATGATTGATTTATCAAGACCAGTCCCCCATGCTTGTCTCAGAGCTGTAGTATAGTTGACCACTGGTTGGCTATTTCTTCAAAACAATTGGATGGCTTTGGGAGTTTCAGTAAGCAACAACTTGTTGCCTTCATTAGCCTACTTTTTTTCCAATATTTCTGTCATTCAGTGATATTTTTTCCCGTAGTTATGGATCTATCCAGATGTGGTTACAGAACAGTGCATGTGGTAGGCTATGCAAAGAGATGGGAGAAGTGACATGCCTGGCAAACATCCAGGCATGTTGTCCTGCTGATAGCCCATTGAGAATCGATGGTCTCACTGTCCCTGTCTGTCTCTTCAGCTCAGAAGGGCAGACTTACTGGCGGAGAGAAATCTCTATGTAATTGTAGAACTAGTCTGTTTGTCAAACATCAAGTGGAAAGTTTACGTGTGTGTTTTGGAGCATGTTGTAAAGGGACATTGTCATTCGTTAGCTGTGGGACATTTGCATCTCTGGACAAAGAGTAGGGCCTAGATTAAATCAGATCAAGCGTTATCCTACAATAGGCAACACTCAGCTGGTGTGTTTTGACGGTGTCGGAGGTGTGACTGTTAGAACTGTCAAATCAGTGAGCAGCTGTTTGTGCGATCATTGTCACGAAGTCACAACCGTGTGTGTGTGTGTCCTATCTCAGGTGATGACCCACCTACGTGTGATCGAGGAGAGGATGAATCAGAGTCTGTCTCTGCTCTACAAGGTTCCCTACGTTGCCGAGGAGATCCAGGATGAGATTGGTGAGTGCTGCACACACACACACACACACACTGGCCACACACACGTCCTGGCCGGCCGACCAGGACGGAAGGGGCCGACCGACCAGGACGGAAATGTATGGAAAACTGAACTGCACAGCTTCCAGAAAACAGTCCCTTTCAAACTAGAGGTTTCGTGGCTAATTGACGTAAGACAGTAATTCTGCTCCTAGATGGTGCATGTAGGAACTACACAGTGACACATCCAGCCCAAAGAGGGACGGTTAAAACATACTTACTAGTCACCCACGTTCTGGAACATGTCTCTTTTAAATCCATCTCTGAACAATGTCCCTTATTAACCTGACTGGAGTTTTCACCTGCTTGTATGTCGTCCTATTAACCTGACTGTAGTTTTCACCTGCTTGTATGTTGTCCTATTAACCTGACTGTAGTTTTCACCTGCTTGTATGTTGTCCTATTAACCTGCCTGGAGTCGTCCTATTAACCTGACTGTAGTCGTCCTATTAACCTGCCTGGAGTCGTCCTATTAACCTGCCTGGAGTCGTCCTATTAACCTGCCTGGAGTCGTCCTATTAACCTGACTGTAGTCGTCCTATTAACCTGACTGTAGTCGTCCTATTAACCTGCCTGTAGTCGTCCTATATAAAAGTGGATGTTGCTGTCCAGTTGATGAGTTTACCACTGTTTGAAAAGTAAGTGGTCCTGTAGTGTGAATACCAAATAACAACAACGAATACTGCTACAAACTAGCCTTTTTAGGTATTCAGAGATGAGGTTAGCATCATCTTTAGCATGCTCTCGCTACGCTAATACAGTAGCTGACAGTACTTTTATTTCCATGATGGATAAAAACGTTCTCATGCCTCTCTTAATGATAATAATAATAATAATTTATTCTACTTCTGAAGCGCTTTTCATTTACAGAAATCCTCTCAAAGCACTTGAAAACAGGAACCGGAATCAAATAACAGGAACCGGAATCAAATAACAGGAACCGGAATCAAATAACAGGAACCGGAATCAAATAACAGGAACAGGAATCAAATAACAGGAACCGGAATCAAATAACAGGAACCGGAATCAAATAACAGGAACCGGAATCAAATAACAGGAACCGGAATCAAATAACAGGAACCGGAATCAAATAACAGGAACCGGAATCAAATAACAGGAACCGGAATCAAATAACAGGAACCGGAATCAAATAACAGGAACCGGAATCAAATAACAGGAACCGGAATCAAATAACAGGAACCGGAATCAAATAACAGGAACCGGAATCAAATAACAGGAACCGGAATCAAATAACAGGAACCGGAATCAAATAACAGGAACCGGAATCAAATAACAGGAACCGGAATCAAATAACAGGAACCGGAATCAAATAACAGGAACCGGAATCAAATAACAGGAACAGGAATCAAATAACAGGAACCGGAATCAAATAACAGGAACCGGAATCAAATAACAGGAACCGGAATCAGATAAAAGGACAAGAATCAGATAAAACAGCTATATGACAGTGTTAAGTCTGTGCTATGATTTTTGACAAGTTTTGGAACATTTAGTTGTTTCTAGCCCCCCAACAGGCTGAACCAGGAGGATGTGGTCAACGGCAGGAGATGAGAAGGCCCTCCGTAGGCAGGCAGCACAGTTCACTCTTCATTCAAGGCATCTCACCGGCTCTTTGCCATCCCTGCCGCCTGACTGCGACTGCTCTGTAGCCGTTGACTCGTTATGGCGGTCTCTCCGATCACTCGGGATGACAGTCTGCTCATACCCCTTGGAGGAAACCTCCTTAGTGATGAAGGCTCGCCATGCGTTTTGTAGTCTTCCTCACTGGGCCAGGAGACTGTAGAAATAACAAAAATAGGCCGGTTGAGCGATATTTTTTTTAAACCTTTATTTAACCTTTATTGAACCAGGCAAGTCAGTTAAGAACAAATTCTTATTTTCAATGACGGCCTAGGAACAGTGGGTTACCTGCCTGTTCAGGGGCAGAACGACAGTCAGCTCGGAGATTTGCAACCTTCCGATTTATTAGCCCAACGTTCTAACCACTAGGCTACCCTGCCGCCTCTACACTCTAACCACTAGGCTACCCTGCCGCCTCTACACTCTAACCACTAGGCTACCCTGCCGCCTCTACACTCTAACCACTAGGCTACCCTGCCGCCTCTACACTCTAACCACTAGGCTACCCTGCCGCCTCTACACTCTAACCACTAGGCTACCCTGCCACCTCTACACTCTAACCACTAGGCTACCCTGCCGCCTCTACACTCTAACCACTAGGCTACCCTGCCGCCTCTACACTCTAACCACTAGGCTACCCTGCCGCCTCTACACTCTAACCACTAGGCTACCCTGCCGCCTCTACACTCTATCCACTAGGCTACCCTGCCGCCTCTACACTCTATCCACTAGGCTACCCTGCCGCCTCTACACTCTAACCACTAGGCTACCCTGCCACCTCTACACTCTAACCACTAGGCTACCCTGCCGCCTCTACACTCTATCCACTAGGCTACCCTGCCGCCTCTACACTCTAACCACTAGGCTACCCTGCCCCCTCTACACTCTAACCACTAGGCTACCTGCCGCCTCTACACTCTAACCACTAGGCTACCCTGCCCCCTCTACACTCTAACCACTAGGCTACCCTGCCCCCTCTACACTCTAACCACTAGGCTACCTGCCGCCTCTACACTCTAACCACTAGGCTACCTGCCGCCTCTACACTCTAACCACTAGGCTACCTGCCCCCTCTACACTCTAACCACTAGGCTACCCTGCCGCCTCTACACTCTAACCACTAGGCTACCCTGCCGCCTCTACACTCTAACCACTAGGCTACCCTGCCCCCTCTACACTCTAACCACTAGGCTACCCTGCCGCCTCTACACTCTAACCACTAGGCTACCCTGCCGCCTCTACACTCTAACCACTAGGCTACCCTACCACCTCTACACTCTAACCACTAGGCTACCTGCCGCCTCTACACTCTAACCACTAGGCTACCCTGCCGCCTCTACACTCTAACCACTAGGCTACCCTGCCGCCTCTACACTCTAACCACTAGGCTACCCTGCCGCCTCTACACTCTAACCACTAGGCTACCCTGCTGCCTCTACACTCTAACCACTAGGCTACCCTGCCGCCTCTACACTCTAACCACTAGGCTACCCTGCCGCCTCTACACTCTAACCACTAGGCTACCCTGCCGCCTCTACACTCTAACCACTAGGCTACCCTGCTGCCCCGATGTTGTTTTGAACATCAAATCACAGGAAAATCCTGGCCCAAATTACATCCAGGGACCTGGTCAAATATATTAGTAAATCCCTCTCTGTCTGTCTGTGGCTGAGCAGGTAATGAGGAGGTAATGGAGCTTCATAGCATAAATACAGAACAGTATATTCGTTATGCTTCTCAGTGTGTCTCAGCTTGGGAAACTAAACCCGCAGAACTCTGCAACATTTGGTCTGTGTTCCGTTTGACTCACGTAGGACTGTGAACTCAAAACTTATACAAGATGAGAGGAAACGAAATGAGAGGAGCAGGGAGGTTTGGGGATCTGAAATGTCTTCCTGCTGCGTCTCTAGATGTTTGTCGTTTTTGATTTAGATTTGTAAAAGAGGTGTGTGTGTGGGGGTGTGGGGGGGGGGGGGGGGTGCGCGCATCTACTGTAGATTAAAGTGGGATGCTTTGACAGAACTGGGTCACAGTACAGTACTGTTTCTCTTTCTCTCTGTATCTGTGTGTCTGTCTCTAGCTCTCTCTCTCTGTATCTGTGTGTCTGTCTCTAGCTCTCTCCCTCTCTCTCTGTGTGTCTGTCTCTAGCTCTCTCCCTCTCTCTCTGTGTGTCTGTCTCTAGCTCTCTCCCTCTCTCTCTGTGTGTCTGTCTCTAGCTCTCTCCCTCTCTCTCTGTGTGTTTGTCTCTAGCTCTCTCCCTCTCTCTCTGTGTGTTTGTCTCTAGCTCTCTCCCTCTCTCTCTGTGTGTCTGTCTCTAGCTCTCTCCCTCTCTCTCTGTGTGTCTGTCTCTAGCTCTCTCCCTCTCTCTCTGTGTGTCTGTCTCTAGCTCTCTCCCTCTCTCCCTGTGTGTCTGTCTCTAGCTCTCTCCCTCTCTCTCTGTGTCTGTCTCTAGCTCTCTCCCTCTCTCTCTCTGTGTCTGTCTCTAGCTCTCTCCCTCTCTCTCTGTGTCTGTCTCTAGCTCTCTCCCTCTGTGTCTGTGTGTCTGTCTCTAGCTCTCTCCCTCTCTCTCTGTGTGTCTGTCTCTAGCTCTCTCTCTCTGTATCTGTGTGTCTGTCTCTAGCTCTCTCCCTCTCTCCCTGTGTGTCTGTCTCTAGCTCTCTCCCTCTCTCCCTGTGTGTCTGTCTCTAGCTCTCTCCCTCTCTCTCTGTGTGTTTGTCTCTAGCTCTCTCCCTCTCTCTCTGTGTGTCTGTCTCTAGCTCTCTCCCTCTCTCTCTGTGTCTGTCTCTAGCTCTCTCCCTCTGTGTCTGTGTGTCTGTCTCTAGCTCTCTCCCTCTCTCTGTCTGTGTGTCTGTCTCTAGCTCTCTCCCTCTCTCTCTGTCTGTGTGTCTGTCTCTAGCTCTCTCCCTCTCTCTCTGTGTGTCTGTCTCTAGCTCTCTCTCTGTGTGTCTGTCTCTAGCTCTCTCTCTCTCTGTGTCTGTGTGTCTGTCTCTAGCTCTCTCTCTCTCTCTGTGTGTCTGTCTCTAGCTCTCTCTCTCTGTATCTGTGTGTCTGTCTCTAGCTCTCTCTCTCTCTGTGTCTGTGTGTCTGTCTCTAGCTCTCTCTCTCTCTGTGTGTCTGTCTCTAGCTCTCTCTCTCTCTGTGTGTCTGTCTCTAGCTCTCTCTCTCTGTGTGTCTGTCTCTAGCTCTCTCTCCCTGTGTGTCTGTCTCTAGCTCTCTCTCCCTGTGTGTCTGTCTCTAGCTCTCTCTCCCTGTGTGTCTGTCTCTAGCTCTCTCTCCCTGTGTGTCTGTCTCTAGCTCTCTCTCTCTCCCTGTGTGTCTGTCTCTAGCTCTCTCTCTCTCCCTGTGTGTCTGTCTCTAGCTCTCTCTCTCTCCCTGTGTGTCTGTCTCTAGCTCTCTCTCTCTCCCTGTGTGTCTGTCTCTAGCTCTCTCTCTCTCCCTGTGTGTCTGTCTCTAGCTCTCTCTCTCTCCCTGTGTGTCTGTCTCTAGCTCTCTCTCTCTCCCTGTGTGTCTGTCTCTAGCTCTCTCTCTCTCTGTATCTGTGTGTCTGTCTCTAGCTCTCTCTCTCTCTCTCTCTCTCTCTCTCTCTCTCTCTCTCTCTGTGTCTGTCTCTAGCTCTCTCTCCATGTGTGTCTGTCTCTAGCTCTCTCTCTCTGTATCTGTGTGTCTGTCTCTAGCTCTCTCTCTCTGTATCTGTGTGTCTGTCTCTAGCTCTCTCTCTCTATCAATTCAATTTAAGGGTCTTTATTGTCATGGGGGAAACATATGTTAATATTGCCAAAGCAAGTGAAGTAGATAATAAACAAAAGTGAAATAAACAATAAACATGAACAGTAAATATTACCCTCACAGAAGCTCCAAAAGAATAAAGATATTAAAATGTTAAAGGGAAAATAAATCAACATAAATTGTTATTTATATTTACAATGGTGTTTGTTCTTCACTGGTTGCCCTTTTCTCGTGGCAACAGGTCACAAATCTTGCTGCTGTGATGGCACACTGTGGTATTTCACCCAGTAGATATGGGAGTTTATCAAAATTGGGTTTGTTTTCTAATTCTTTGTGGATCTGTGTAATCTGAGGGAAATATGTCTCTCTAATATGGTCATACATTGGGCAGGAGGTTAGGAAGTGCAGCTCAGTTTCCACCTCATTTTGTGGGCAGTGTGCACATAGCCTAGCCTGTCTTCTCTTGAGAGCCATGTCTGCCTACGGCGGCCTTTCTCAATAGCAAGGCTATGCTCACTGAGTCTGTACATAGTCAAAGCTTTCCTTAAGTTTGGGTCAGTCACAGTGGTCAGGTATTCTGTGTTTAGGGTCAAATAGCATTCTAGTTTGCTCTGTTTTTTTGTTAATTCTTTCCAATGTGTTAAGTAATTATCTTTTTGTTTTCTCATGATTTGGTTGGGTCTAATTGTGTTTCTATCCTGGGGCTCTGTATGGTGTGTTTGTGTTTTGTGAACAGAGCCCCAGGACCAGCTTGATTAGGGGACTCTTCTCCAGGTTCATCTCTCTGTAGGTGATGGCTTTGTTATGGAAGGTTTGGGAATCACTTCCTTTTAGGTGGTTGTAGAATTTAATGTCTCTTTTCTGGATTTTGATACTTAGCGGGTATCGGCCTAATTCTGCTCTGCATGCATTATTTTGTGTTTTACGTTGTACACGGGATATGTTTGCAGAATCTGCATGCAGAGTCTTAATTTGGTGTTTGTCCCATTTTGTGAAGTCTTGGTTGGTGAGCGGACTCCAGACATCACAACCATAAAGGGCAATGGGCTCTATGACTGATTCAAGTATTTTAAGCCAGATCCTAATTGGTATGTCGAATTTTATGTTCCTTTTGATGGCATAGAATGCCCTTCTTGCCTTGTCTGTCAGATCATTCACAGCTTTGTGGAGTTACCTCTGGTGCTGATGTTTAGGCAGAGGTATGTATAGTTTTTTGTGTGCTCTAGGGCAACGGTGTCTAGATGGAATTTGTATTTGTGGTCCTGGTGACTGGACCTTTTTTGGAACACCATTATTTTTGTCTTACTGAGACGTACTGTCAGGGCCCAGGTCTGACAGAATCTGTGCAGAAGATCTAGGTGCTGCTGTCGGCCCTCCTTTGTTGGGGACAGGAGCACCAGGTCATCAGCAAACAGTAGACATTTGACTTCACATTCTAGTAGGGTGAGGCCGGGTGCTGCAGACTGTTCTAGTGCCCTTTCCAATTCGTTGGATTGCCAGAATGCGTACTCAGAGAATGCGTTGGCCAGCAGTGTCAACCAATTTTCAACCTCTCCCTGACCCTGGTCCCTGGTCTGACCTCTCCCTGACCCAGTCTGTTATATCTACATGTTTCAGACAGACCACCATAGTCCTTGTGCCCAAGACCACCAAGGTAACCGGCCTAAATGACTACCGCCCCGTAAAACTCGCATCTATAGCCATGAAATTCTTTCGAAAGGCTGGTCATGTCTCACAACAACACCGTCATCCCAGACACCCTGGATCCACTACATCCCAGACACCCTGGATCCACTACATCCCAGACACCCTGGATCCACTACATCCCAGACACCCTGGATCCACTACATCCCAGACACCCTGGATCCACTACATCCCAGACACCCTGGATCCACTACATCCCAGACACCCTGGATCCACTACAATCCACATATGTATCAAAAGGTTTGTTCATTAAAGTCAAGCGTTTCAAAACACATTTGCAGCGTTGGTTAACTGTTGAGGTGCCTCGAGGTTGAACAGCCTTTTCCGTCCAGGTTGAACAGCCTTTTCCGTCCAGGTTGAACAGCCTTTTCCGTCCAGGTTGAACAGCCTTTTCCGCCCTGGTTGGCCAGCCAATTGTGTTTTTAGTTCTGATGCGCCCTACTGCTGGAACAATCTGCAGATCTTGTTGAAACGGGATGTTCTAGTGCCGCTCAGGCAGGTTAGGGTATTATCTATGATTTTGTATTTGAGAAATGTTTTGTTGTATTTTATCTGTTGCTTGTAATTCTATCAAATGTGTCAATTGTAAAACGCAGGACTCCCTTGTAAAAGAGACCTGGGTCTCAATGGGATTCCCTGTTGAAATAAAGGTCAAATACCACCCCAACAAAATCTACAGATGACACAATCTCTATTGTACTCCAACACTGCCCTTTCCCACCTGGACAAAAGGAACACCTACGTGAGAATGCTGTTCATTGACAACAGCTCAGCGTTCAACACCATAGTGCCCTCCAAGCTCATCACTAAGCTAAGGATCCTGGGACTAAACACCTCCATCTGCAACTGGATCCTGGACTTCCTGACGAGCCACCCCCAGGTGGTAAGGGTAGGCAAGAGCACACTAAGACGAGGGCTCCTCAGGAGTGTGCACTTGTCCCCTTATGTACTCCCTGTTCATCCACGACTGCGAGGCCAAAACCATCATTAAGTGTGCTGACGACACCAACGGTGGTAGGCCTGATAACCGATGACGATGACAGGGAGGAGGTCAGAGACCTGACAGTGTGGTGCCAGGACAACGACCTCTCCCTCAATGTCGGCAAGAGGAGCTGATCTACAGGAAAATGAAGGTCGAACGCGCCCCCATCCACAAGGCTGCAGCGGGTCGCGAGGGTGAAGTTTCTCAGGGGGTCCACATCACTAAGGAATTCATATGAATACCTACACAGTGGTGAAGAAGGCACAGCAACACCTCTTACCCGTCAGGAGGATGAAAATGTTCTGAGTTCTACAGCTGCACCATCGAGAGCATCTTGACTGGCTGCGTCTCCTCTTGTTATGGTAGCTTCTCGGCATTCCGGCCACAAGGCGCTACAGAGGGTAGCCTGCAATCCAGGACCTCTATACCAGGCGGTGTCAGAGGAAGGCCCTAGTCGTGATCTATTCTCTCTGCACCTCATGGCAAGCGGTACCGATGCACCAAATCTGGAACCAACAAGACCTTGAACAGTTTCCACCCCCAAGTCATAATAAAACTGTTAAATAGTTAAATAGTTAGTCTGGGTAGCCGTTGGTTAACTATTTAACTGTCTGCAATGACCCTTTTTGCACTTTTTAAAAACGTATTACATAAGCTGCTGTTACTGTCTATTATCTATCCTTTACCCCTACCTACAGTATACTGCTGTTACTGTCTATTATCTATCCTTTACCCCTACCTACAGTATACTGCTGTTACTGTCTATTATCTATCCTTTACCCCTACCTACAGTATACTGCTGTTACTGTCTATTATCTATCCTTTACCCCTACCTACAGTATGCTGCTGTTACTGTCTATTATCTATCCTTTACCCCTACCTACAGTATACTGTTACTGTCTATTATCTATCCTTTACCCCTACCTACAGTATACTGCTGTTACTGTCTATTATCTATCCTTTACCCCTACCTACAGTATACTGCTGTTACTGTCTATTATCTATCCTTTACCCCTACCTACAGTATGCTGCTGTTACTGTCTATTATCTATCCTTTACCCCTACCTACAGTATACTGTTACTGTCTATTATCTATCCTTTACCCCTACCTACAGTATACTGCTGTTACTGTCTATTATCTATCCTTTACCCCTACCTACAGTATACTGCTGTTACTGTCTATTATCTATCCTTTACCCCTACCTACAGTATACTGCTGTTACTGTCTATTATCTATCCTGTTGCCTAGTCACTTTATCCCTACCTACAGTATACTGCTGTTACTGTCTGTTATCTATCCTTTACCCCTACCTACAGTATACTGCTGTTACTGTCTATTATCTATCCTTTACCCCTACCTACAGTATACTGCTGCTACTGTCTATTATCTATCCTGTTGCCTAGTCACTTTATCCCTACCTACAGTATACTGCTGTTACTGTCTGTTATCTATCCTTTACCCCTACCTACAGTATACTGCTGTTACTGTCTATTATCTATCCTTTACCCCTACCTACAGTATACTGCTGCTACTGTCTATTATCTATCCGTTACCCCTACCTACAGTATACTGCTGTTACTGTCTATTAGCTATCCTGTTGCCTAGTCACTTTATCCCTACCTACAGTATACTGCTGCTACTGTCTATAATCTATCCTGTTGCCTAGTCACTTTATCCCTACCTACAGTATACTGCTGTTACTGTCTATTATCTATCCTGTTGCCTAGTCACTTTATCCCTACCTACAGTATACTGCTGTTACTGTCTATTATCTATCCTGTTGCCTAGTCACTTTATCCCTACCTACAGTATACTGCTGCTACTGTCTATTATCTATCCTGTTGCCTAGTCACTTTATCCCTACCTATATGCACATATCTACCTCAACTACCTCCTTCCCCTGCACATCACCTCAGTACAGGTACCCCGTGTATATATAGCCAAGTTATCAGTACAGAGTACTGGTACCCCGTGTATATATAGCCAAGTTATCATTATTCAGTACTGGTACCCAGTGTATATATAGCCAAGTTATCATTACTCAGTACTGGTACCCAGTGTATATATAGCCAAGTTATCATTATTCAGTACTGGTACCCAGTGTATATGTAGACAAGTTATCATTACTCAGTACTGGTACCCAGTGTATATATAGACAAGTTATCATTATTCAGTACTGGTACCCAGTGTATATGTAGACAAGTTATCAGTACTGGTACCCAGTGTATATATAGACACGTTATCAGTACTGGTACCCAGTGTATATATAGACAAGTTATCGTTACTCAGTACTGGTACCCAGTGTATATGTAGAGAAGTTATCAGTACTGGTACCCAGTGTATATATAGACAAGTTATCAGTACTGGTACCCCGTGTATATATAGACAAGTTATCATTACTGGTACCCAGTGTATATATAGACAAGTTATCAGTACTGGTACCCAGTGTATATATAGACAAGTTATCAGTACTGGTACCCCGTGTATATATAGACAAGTTATCATTACTCAGTACTGGTACCCAGTGTATATGTAGCCAAGTTATCATTACTCATTGTGGATTTATTTCTCATGTTATTATTTTTCAAATATATTTTTTTTAATTGTTGGGAAGGGCTCGTAAATAAGCAATTCACTGTTCGTCTACACCTTTTTCTTTACAAAGTGACAGATAAAACGATTCCATGATTTTCATCTCTCCTCCTCCTCACTTCCTGTCCTCATCTCTCCTCCTCCTCACTTCCTGTCCTCATCTCTCCTCCTCCTCACTTCCTGTCCTCTAGATGAGTTGCTTCAGGAGCAGAGGGCAGACATGGACCAGTTCCTGTCGTCTATCTCAGAGTCTCAGCCGGACGTTACCGTGTCATCAGAGGAGAGTGTGGAGCTTCCTGTCTCCGAAGGGAAACCCTACCGCCCCTTCCAGGTCACCTCCCTGGGGTCGCGACCTGAACCAGAGGGTGAGACCCAGACTAAAACCCTGTGTCATACCTTAACCACCTCTCAACCAAGTGTGCACTTGCTCACTCCGCCCTCACAGAAATCTGGGTAGAACTGTAAACTCACTCTAACCAAGGTAACCTCGGTTACACTACATAAGTCCATGAGGGGTAGTGAATGAATCGTTGAGAATGGAAGTGCAGTTCTAGTCCTAGTACTGGGCAGTATTGTAGACAACTAAAGCCTGGTCCTAGTACTGGGCAGTATTGTAGACAACTAAAGCCTGGTCCTAGTACTGGGCAGTATTGTAGACAACTAAATCCTGGTCCTGGGCAGTATTGTAGACAACTAAATCCTGGTACTGGGCAGTATTGTAGACAACTAAATCCTGGTCCTAGTACTGGGCAGTATTGTAGACAACTAAATCCTGGTCCTAGTACTGGGCAGTATTGTAGACAACTAAATCCTGGTCCTAGTACTGGGCAGAATTGTAGACAACTAAAACCTGGTCTTAGTACTGGGCAGTATTGTAGACAACTAAAACCTGGTCTTAGTACTGGGCAGTATTGTAGACACCTAAAACCTGGTCTTAGTACTGGGCAGTATTGTAGACAACTAAAGCATGGTCCTAGTACTGGGCAGTATTGTAGACAACTAAAACCTGGTCTTAGTACTGGGCAGTATTGTAGACAACTAAAGCCTGGTCTTAGTACTGGGCAGTATTGTAGACACCTAAAGCCTGGTCCTGGGCAGTATTGTAGACAACTAAAGCCTGGTCCTAGTACTGGGCAGTATTGTAGACAACTAAAGCCTGGTCCTAGTACTGGGCAGTATTGTAGACAACTAAATCCTGGTCCTGGGCAGTATTGTAGACAACTAAATCCTGGTACTGGGCAGTATTGTAGACAACTAAATCCTGGTCCTAGTACTGGGCAGTATTGTAGACAACTAAATCCTGGTCCTAGTACTGGGCAGTATTGTAGACAACTAAATCCTGGTCCTAGTACTGGGCAGAATTGTAGACAACTAAAACCTGGTCTTAGTACTGGGCAGTATTGTAGACAACTAAAACCTGGTCTTAGTACTGGGCAGTATTGTAGACACCTAAAACCTGGTCTTAGTACTGGGCAGTATTGTAGACAACTAAAGCATGGTCCTAGTACTGGGCAGTATTGTAGACAACTAAAACCTGGTCTTAGTACTGGGCAGTATTGTAGACAACTAAAGCCTGGTCTTAGTACTGGGCAGTATTGTAGACACCTAAAGCCTGGTCCTGGGCAGTATTGTAGACAACTAAAGCCTGGTCCTAGTACTGGGCAGTATTGTAGACAACTAAAGCCTGGTCCTAGTACTGGGCAGTATTGTAGACAACTAAATCCTGGTCCTGGGCAGTATTGTAGACAACTAAATCCTGGTACTGGGCAGTATTGTAGACAACTAAATCCTGGTCCTAGTACTGGGCAGTATTGTAGACAACTAAATCCTGGTCCTGGGCAGTATTGTAGACAACTAAATCCTGGTACTGGGCAGTATTGTAGACAACTAAATCCTGGTCCTAGTACTGGGCAGTATTGTAGACAACTAAATCCTGGTCCTAGTACTGGGCAGTATTGTAGACAACTAAAACCTGGTCTTAGTACTGGGCAGTATTGTAGACACCTAAAACCTGGTCTTAGTACTGGGCAGTATTGTAGACAACTAAAGCATGGTCCTAGTACTGGGCAGTATTGTAGACAACTAAAACCTGGTCTTAGTACTGGGCAGTATTGTAGACAACTAAAGCCTGGTCTTAGTACTGGGCAGTATTGTAGACAACTAAAACCTGGTCCTGGGCAGTATTGTAGGCAACTAAAGCCTGGTCCTAGTACTGGGCAGTATTGTAGACACCTAAAGCCTGGTACTGGACAGTATTGTAGACACCTAAAGCCTGGTCCTGGGCAGTATTGTAGACACCTAAAGACGGGTCCTGGGCAGTATTGTAGACAACTAAAGCCTGGTACTTGGCAATATTGTAGACACCTAAAGCCTGGTCCTGGTACTGGGCAGTATTATAGACAACTAAAGCCTGGTCTTAGTACTGGGCAGTATTGTAGACAACTAAATCCTGGTCCTGGACAGTATTGTAGACACCTAAAGCCTGGTCCTGGTACTGGGCAGTATTGTAGACAACTAAAGCCTGGTCCTGCACAGTATTGTAGACACCTAAAGCCTGGTCTTAGTACTGGGCAGTATTGTAGACAACTAAAGCCTGGTCCTGGACAGTATTGTAGACACCTAAAGCCTGGTCTTAGTACTGGGCAGTATTGTAGACAACTAAAGCCTGGTCCTGGGCAGTATTGTAGACAACTAAAGCCTGGTCCTGGTACTGGGCAGTATTGTAGACAACTAAAGCCTGGTCTTAGTACTGGGCAGTATTGTAGACAACTAAAGCCTGGTCTTAGTACTGGGCAGTATTGTAGACAACTAAAGCCTGGTCCTAGTACTGGGCAGTATTGTAGACAACTAAAGCCTGGTCCTAGTACTGGGCAGTATTGTAGACAACTAAAGCCTGGTCCTGGGCAGTATTGTAGACAACTAAAGCCTGGTCCTGGTACTGGACAGTATTGTAGACAACTAAAACGTGGTCTTAGTACTGGGCAGTATTGTAGACAACTAAAGCCTGGTCCTAGTACTGGACAGTATTGTAGACAACTAAAGCCTGGTCCTAGTACTGGGCAGTATTGTAGACACCTAAAGCCTGGTCCTGGGCAGTATTGTAGACACCTAAAGCCTGGTCCTGGTACTGGGCAGTATTGTAGACAACTAAAGCCTGGTCCTGGGCAGTATTGTAGACAACTAAAGCCTGGTACTGGGCAGTATTGTAGACACCTAAAGCCTGGTCCTAGTACTGGGCAGTATTGTAGACAACTAAATCCTGGTACTTGGCAATATTGTAGGCACCTAAAGCCTGGTCCTGGTACTGGGCAGTATTATAGACAACTAAAGCCTGGTCCTGGGCAGTATTGTAGACAACTAAAGCCTGGTCCTGGTACTGGACAGTATTGTAGACACCTAAAGCCTGGTACTGGACAGTATTGTAGACACCTAAAGCCTGGTCCTGGGCAGTATTGTAGACACCTAAAGCCTGGTCCTGGGCAGTATTGTAGACAACTAAAGCCTGGTACTTGGCAATATTGTAGACACCCAAAGCCTGGTCCTGGTACTGGGCAGTATTATAGACAACTAAAGCCTGGTCTTAGTACTGGGCAGTATTGTAGACAACTAAAGCCTGGTCCTGGTACTGGGCAGTATTGTAGACAACTAAAGCCTGGTCCTGGACAGTATTGTAGACACCTAAAGCCTGGTCTTAGTACTGGGCAGTATTGTAGACAACTAAAGCCTGGTCCTGGGCAGTATTGTAGACAACTAAAGCCTGGTCCTAGTACTGGACAGTATTGTAGACAACTAAAGCCTGGTCCTGGACAGTATTGTAGACACCTAAAGCCTGGTCTTAGTACTGGGCAGTATTGTAGACAACTAAAGCCTGGTCCTGGGCAGTATTGTAGACAACTAAAGCCTGGTCCTAGTACTGGACAGTATTGTAGACAACTAAAGCCTGGTCTTAGTACTGGGCAGTATTGTAGACAACTAAAGCCTGGTCCTGGGCAGTATTGTAGACAACTAAAGACTGGTCCTAGTACTGGACAGTATTGTAGACAACTAAAGCCTGGTCCTAGTACTGGACAGTATTGTAGACAACTAAAACCTGGTCTTAGTACTGGGCAGTATTGTAGACAGCTAAAGCCTGGTCCTGGACAGTATTGTAGACAACAAAGCCTGGTCCTAGTACTGGGCAGTATTGTAGACACCTAAAGCCTGGTCCTGGGCAGTATTGTAGACAACTAACTCCTGGTCTTAGTACTGGGCAGTATTGTAGACACCTAAAGCCTGGTCCTGGGCAGTATTGTAGACACCTAAAGCCTGGTACTGGGCAGTATTGTAGACAACTAAAGCCTGGTCCTGGGCAGTATTGTATACAACTAAAGCATGGTCCTAGTACTGGGCAGTATTGTAGACAACTAAAGCCTGGTCCTATTACTGGACAGTATTGTAGACAACTAACGCCTGGTCTTAGTACTGGGCAGTATTGTAGACACCTAAAGCCTGGTCCTGAGCAGTATTGTAGACAACTAAAGCCTGGTCCTAGTACTGGGCAGTATTGTAGACAACTAAATCCTGGTACTGGGCAGTATTGTAGACAACTAAATCCTGGTCCTAGTACTGGGCAGAATTGTAGACAACTAAAACCTGGTCTTAGTACTGGGCAGTATTGTAGACAACTAAAACCTGGTCTTAGTACTGGGCAGTATTGTAGACACCTAAAACCTGGTCTTAGTACTGGGCAGTATTGTAGACAACTAAAGCATGGTCCTAGTACTGGGCAGTATTGTAGACAACTAAAACCTGGTCTTAGTACTGGGCAGTATTGTAGACAACTAAAGCCTGGTCTTAGTACTGGGCAGTATTGTAGACACCTAAAGCCTGGTCCTGGGCAGTATTGTAGACAACTAAAGCCTGGTCCTAGTACTGGGCAGTATTGTAGACAACTAAAGCCTGGTCCTAGTACTGGGCAGTATTGTAGACAACTAAATCCTGGTCCTGGGCAGTATTGTAGACAACTAAATCCTGGTACTGGGCAGTATTGTAGACAACTAAATCCTGGTCCTAGTACTGGGCAGTATTGTAGACAACTAAATCCTGGTCCTAGTACTGGGCAGTATTGTAGACAACTAAATCCTGGTCCTAGTACTGGGCAGAATTGTAGACAACTAAAACCTGGTCTTAGTACTGGGCAGTATTGTAGACAACTAAAACCTGGTCTTAGTACTGGGCAGTATTGTAGACACCTAAAACCTGGTCTTAGTACTGGGCAGTATTGTAGACAACTAAAGCATGGTCCTAGTACTGGGCAGTATTGTAGACAACTAAAACCTGGTCTTAGTACTGGGCAGTATTGTAGACAACTAAAGCCTGGTCTTAGTACTGGGCAGTATTGTAGACACCTAAAGCCTGGTCCTGGGCAGTATTGTAGACAACTAAAGCCTGGTCCTAGTACTGGGCAGTATTGTAGACAACTAAAGCCTGGTCCTAGTACTGGGCAGTATTGTAGACAACTAAATCCTGGTCCTGGGCAGTATTGTAGACAACTAAATCCTGGTACTGGGCAGTATTGTAGACAACTAAATCCTGGTCCTAGTACTGGGCAGTATTGTAGACAACTAAATCCTGGTCCTGGGCAGTATTGTAGACAACTAAATCCTGGTACTGGGCAGTATTGTAGACAACTAAATCCTGGTCCTAGTACTGGGCAGTATTGTAGACAACTAAATCCTGGTCCTAGTACTGGGCAGTATTGTAGACAACTAAATCCTGGTCCTAGTACTGGGCAGAATTGTAGACAACTAAAACCTGGTCTTAGTACTGGGCAGTATTGTAGACAACTAAAACCTGGTCTTAGTACTGGGCAGTATTGTAGACACCTAAAACCTGGTCTTAGTACTGGGCAGTATTGTAGACAACTAAAGCATGGTCCTAGTACTGGGCAGTATTGTAGACAACTAAAACCTGGTCTTAGTACTGGGCAGTATTGTAGACAACTAAAGCCTGGTCTTAGTACTGGGCAGTATTGTAGACAACTAAAACCTGGTCCTGGGCAGTATTGTAGGCAACTAAAGCCTGGTCCTAGTACTGGGCAGTATTGTAGACACCTAAAGCCTGGTACTGGACAGTATTGTAGACACCTAAAGCCTGGTCCTGGGCAGTATTGTAGACACCTAAAGACGGGTCCTGGGCAGTATTGTAGACAACTAAAGCCTGGTACTTGGCAATATTGTAGACACCTAAAGCCTGGTCCTGGTACTGGGCAGTATTATAGACAACTAAAGCCTGGTCTTAGTACTGGGCAGTATTGTAGACAACTAAATCCTGGTCCTGGACAGTATTGTAGACACCTAAAGCCTGGTCCTGGTACTGGGCAGTATTGTAGACAACTAAAGCCTGGTCCTGCACAGTATTGTAGACACCTAAAGCCTGGTCTTAGTACTGGGCAGTATTGTAGACAACTAAAGCCTGGTCCTGGACAGTATTGTAGACACCTAAAGCCTGGTCTTAGTACTGGGCAGTATTGTAGACAACTAAAGCCTGGTCCTGGGCAGTATTGTAGACAACTAAAGCCTGGTCCTGGTACTGGGCAGTATTGTAGACAACTAAAGCCTGGTCTTAGTACTGGGCAGTATTGTAGACAACTAAAGCCTGGTCTTAGTACTGGGCAGTATTGTAGACAACTAAAGCCTGGTCCTAGTACTGGGCAGTATTGTAGACAACTAAAGCCTGGTCCTGGGCAGTATTGTAGACAACTAAAGCCTGGTCCTGGTACTGGACAGTATTGTAGACAACTAAAACGTGGTCTTAGTACTGGGCAGTATTGTAGACAACTAAAGCCTGGTCCTAGTACTGGACAGTATTGTAGACAACTAAAGCCTGGTCCTAGTACTGGGCAGTATTGTAGACACCTAAAGCCTGGTCCTGGGCAGTATTGTAGACACCTAAAGCCTGGTCCTGGTACTGGGCAGTATTGTAGACAACTAAAGCCTGGTCCTGGGCAGTATTGTAGACAACTAAAGCCTGGTACTGGGCAGTATTGTAGACACCTAAAGCCTGGTCCTAGTACTGGGCAGTATTGTAGACAACTAAATCCTGGTACTTGGCAATATTGTAGGCACCTAAAGCCTGGTCCTGGTACTGGGCAGTATTATAGACAACTAAAGCCTGGTCCTGGGCAGTATTGTAGACAACTAAAGCCTGGTCCTGGTACTGGACAGTATTGTAGACACCTAAAGCCTGGTACTGGACAGTATTGTAGACACCTAAAGCCTGGTCCTGGGCAGTATTGTAGACACCTAAAGCCTGGTCCTGGGCAGTATTGTAGACAACTAAAGCCTGGTACTTGGCAATATTGTAGACACCCAAAGCCTGGTCCTGCTACTGGGCAGTATTATAGACAACTAAAGCCTGGTCTTAGTACTGGGCAGTATTGTAGACAACTAAAGCCTGGTCCTGGTACTGGGCAGTATTGTAGACAACTAAAGCCTGGTCCTGGACAGTATTGTAGACACCTAAAGCCTGGTCTTAGTACTGGGCAGTATTGTAGACAACTAAAGCCTGGTCCTGGGCAGTATTGTAGACAACTAAAGCCTGGTCCTAGTACTGGACAGTATTGTAGACAACTAAAGCCTGGTCCTGGACAGTATTGTAGACACCTAAAGCCTGGTCTTAGTACTGGGCAGTATTGTAGACAACTAAAGCCTGGTCCTGGGCAGTATTGTAGACAACTAAAGCCTGGTCCTAGTACTGGACAGTATTGTAGACAACTAAAGCCTGGTCTTAGTACTGGGCAGTATTGTAGACAACTAAAGCCTGGTCCTGGGCAGTATTGTAGACAACTAAAGACTGGTCCTAGTACTGGACAGTATTGTAGACAACTAAAGCCTGGTCCTAGTACTGGACAGTATTGTAGACAACTAAAACCTGGTCTTAGTACTGGGCAGTATTGTAGACAGCTAAAGCCTGGTCCTGGACAGTATTGTAGACAACTAAAGCCTGGTCCTAGTACTGGGCAGTATTGTAGACACCTAAAGCCTGGTCCTGGGCAGTATTGTAGACAACTAACTCCTGGTCTTAGTACTGGGCAGTATTGTAGACACCTAAAGCCTGGTCCTGGGCAGTATTGTAGACACCTAAAGCCTGGTACTGGGCAGTATTGTAGACAACTAAAGCCTGGTCCTGGGCAGTATTGTATACAACTAAAGCATGGTCCTAGTACTGGGCAGTATTGTAGACAACTAAAGCCTGGTCCTATTACTGGACAGTATTGTAGACAACTAACGCCTGGTCTTAGTACTGGGCAGTATTGTAGACACCTAAAGCCTGGTCCTGGGCAGTATTGTAGACAACTAAAGCCTGGTCCTAGTACTGGGCAGTATTGTAGACAACTAAATCCTGGTACTGGGCAGTATTGTAGACAACTAAATCCTGGTCCTAGTACTGGGCAGTATTGTAGACAACTAAATCCTGGTCCTAGTACTGGGCAGTATTGTAGACAACTAAATCCTGGTCCTAGTACTGGGCAGTATTGTAGACAACTAAAACCTGGTCTTAGTACTGGGCAGTATTGTAGACAACTAAAACCTGGTCTTAGTACTGGGCAGTATTGTAGACACCTAAAACCTGGTCTTAGTACTGGGCAGTATTGTATACAACTAAAGCATGGTCCTAGTACTGGGCAGTATTGTAGACAACTAAAGCCTGGTCCTGGGCAGTATTGTAGACAACTAAAGCCTGGTCCTAGTACTGGGCAGTATTGTAGACAACTAACGCCTGGTCCTGGGCAGTATTGTAGACAACTAATGCCTGGTCCTAGTACTGGACAGTATTGTAGACAACTAAAACCTGGTCTTAGTACTGGGCAGTATTGTAGACACCTAAAGCCTGGTCCTGGACAGTATTGTAGACAACTAAAGCCTGGTCCTAGTACTGGGCAGTATTGTAGACACCTAAAGCCTGGTCCTGGTACTGGGCAGTATTGTAGACAACTAACTCCTGGTCTTAGTACTGGGCAGTATTGTAGACACCTAAAGCCTGGTACTGGGCAGTATTGTAGACAACTAACTCCTGGTCTTAGAACTGGGCAGTATTGTAGACACCTAAAGCCTGGTCCTGGGCAGTATTGTAGACACCTAAAGCCTGGTACTGGGCAGTATTGTAGACAACTAAAGCCTGGTCCTGGACAGTATTGTATACAACTAAAGCATGGTCCTAGTACTGGGCAGTATTGTAGACAACTAAAACCTGGTCTTAGTACTGGGCAGTATTGTAGACAACTAAAGCCTGGTCTTAGTACTGGGCAGTATTGTAGACACCTAAAACCTGGTCTTTGTACTGGGCAGTATTGTAGACACCTAAAGCCTGGTCCTGGGCAGTATTGTAGACAACTAAAGCCTGGTCCTAGTACTGGGCAGTATTGTAGACACCTAAAGCCTGGTACTGTACAGTATTGTAGACAACTAAAGCCTGGTCCTGGGCAGTATTGTAGACACCTAAAGCCTGGTCCTGGGCAGTATTGTAGACAACTAAAGCCTGGTACTTGGCAATATTGTAGACACCTAAAGCCTGGTCCTGGTACTGGGCAGTATTGTAGACAACTAAAGCCTGGTCTTAGTACTGGGCAGTATTGTAGACACCTAAAGCCTGGTCCTGGACAGTATTGTAGACAACTAAAGCCTGGTCCTAGTACTGGGCAGTATTGTAGACCCCTAAAGCCTGGTCCTGGGCAGTATTGTAGACACCTAAAGCCTGGTCCTGGGCAGTATTGTAGACAACTAACGCCTGGTCTTAGTACTGGGCAGTATTGTAGACACCTAACGCCTGGTCTTAGTACTGGTCAGTATTGTAGACAACTAAAGCCTGGTCCTAGTACTGGACAGTATTGTAGACAACTAAAGCCTGGTCCTAGTACTGGGCAGTATTGTAGACAACTAAAGCCTGGTCCTAGTACTGGGCAGTATTGTAGACAACTTAAGCCTGGTACTGGGCAGTATTGTAGACAACTAAAGCCTGGTCCTGGGCAGTATTGTAGACACCTAAAGCCTGGTCCTAGTACTGGGCAGTATTGTAGACAACTAAAACCTGGTCTTAGTACTGGGCAGTATTGTAGACAACTAAAGCCTGGTCTTAGTACTGGGCAGTATTGTAGACAACTAAAGCCTGGTCCTGGGCAGTATTGTAGACAACTAAAGCCTGGTCCTAGTACTGGACAGTATTGTAGACAACTAAAACCTGGTCCTGGTACTGGGCAGTATTGTAGACAACTAAAGCCTGGTCCTGTCACTGGGCAGTATTGTAGACAACTAAAGCCTGGTCCTAGTACTGGGCAGTATTGTAGACAACTAACGCCTGGTACTGGGCAGTATTGTAGACAACTAAAGCCTGGTCCTGGGCAGTATTGTAGACACCTAAAGCCTGGTCCTGGGCAGTATTGTAGACAACTAAATCCTGGTCCTGGACAGTATTGTAGACACCTAAAGCCTGGTCCTGGTACTGGGCAGTATTGTAGACAACTAAAGCCTGGTCTTAGTACTGGGCAGTATTGTAGAAACCTAAAGCCTGGTCCTGGACAGTATTGTAGACAACTAAAGCCTGGTCCTAGTACTGGGCAGTATTGTAGACACCTAAAGCCTGGTCCTGGGCAGTATTGTAGACACCTAAAGCCTGGTCCTGGTACTGGGCAGTATTGTAGCCTGGTCCTGGTACTGGGCAGTATTGTAGACAACTAAAACCTGGTCTTAGTACTGGGCAGTATTGTAGACAACTAAATCCTGGTCCTGGACAGTATTGTAGACACCTAAAGCCTGGTCCTGGTACTGGGCAGTATTGTAGACAACTAAAGCCTGGTCTTAGTACTGGGCAGTATTGTAGAAACCTAAAGCCTGGTCCTGGACAGTATTGTAGACAACTAAAGCCTGGTCCTAGTACTGGGCAGTATTGTAGACACCTAAAGCCTGGTCCTGGACAGTATTGGTGACACCTAAAGCCTGGTCCTGGTACTGGGCAGTATTGTAGACAACTAAAGCCTGGTCCTGGGCAGTATTGTAGACAACTAAAGCCTGGTACTGGGCAGTATTGTAGACACCTAAAGCCTGGTCCTAGTACTGGGCAGTATTGTAGACAACTAAAACCTGGTCTTAGTACTGGGCAGTATTGTAGACAACTAAAGCCTGGTCTTAGTACTGGGCAGTATTGTAGACAACTAAAGCCTGGTCCTGGGCAGTATTGTAGACAACTAAAGCCTGGTCCTAGTACTGGACAGTATTGTAGACAACTAACGCCTGGTCCTGGGCAGTATTGTAGACAACTAAAGCCTGGTCCTAGTACTGGACAGTATTGTAGACAACTAAAACCTGGTCCTGTCACTGGGCAGTATTGTAGACAACTAAAGCCTGGTCCTGGGCAGTATTGTAGACAACTAAAGCCTGGTCCTGGTACTGGGCAGTATTGTAGATAACTAAAGCCTGGTCCTGGTACTGGGCAGTATTGTAGACAACTAAAGCCTGGTCCTGTCACTGGGCAGTATTGTAGACAACTAAAGCCTGGTCCTAGTACTGGGCAGTATTGTAGACAACTAAAGCCTGGTCCTGGGCAGTATTGTAGACAACTAAAGCCTGGTACTGAGCAGTATTGTAGACAACTAAAGCCTGGTCCTGGGCAGTATTGTAGACAACTAAAGCCTGGTCCTGGTACTGGGCAGTATTGTAGACAACTAAAGCCTGGTCCTGGTACTGGGCAGTATTGTAGACAACTAAAGCCTGGTCCTAGTACTGGGCAGTATTGTAGACAACTAAAGCCTGGTCCTGGTACTGGGCAGTATTGTAGACAACTAAAGCCTGGTCCTGGTACTGGGCAGTATTGTAGACAACTAAAGTCTGGTCCTGTCACTGGGCAGTATTGTAGACAACTAAAGCCTGGTCCTGGGCAGTATTGTAGACAACTAAAGCCTGGTCCTGTCACTGGGCAGTATTGTAGACTACTAAAGCCTGGTCCTAGTACTGGGCAGTATTGTAGACAACTAAATCCTGGTCCTAGTACTTTGCAGTATTGTAGACAACTAAAGCCTGGTCCTGGGCAGTATTGTAGACAACTAAAGCCTGGTCCTGGGCAGTATTGTAGACAACTAAAGCCTGGTCCTAGTACTGGGCAGTATTGTAGACAACTAACGCCTGGTCCTGGGCAGTATTGTAGACAACTAAAGCCTGGTCCTGGGCAGTATTGTAGACAACTAAAGCCTGGTCCTGAGCAGTATTGTAGACAACTAAAGCCTGGTCCTGGGCAGTATTGTAGACAACTAAAGCCTGGTGCTGGGCAGTATTGTAGACAACTAAAGCCTGGTCCTGGTACTGGGCAGTATTGTAGACAATTTAAGCCTGGTCCTGGTACTGGGCAGTATTGTAGACAACTAAAGCCTGGTCCTGGTACTGGGCAGTATTGTAGACAACTAAAGCCTGGTCCTGTCACTGGGCAGTATTGTAGACAACTAAAGCCTGGTCCTAGTACTGGGCAGTATTGTAGACAACTAAATCCTGGTCCTAGTACTGGGCAGTATTGTAGACAACTAAATCCTGGTCCTAGTACTGGGCAGTATTGTAGACAACTAAAACCTGGTCTTAGTACTGGGCAGTATTGTAGACAACTAAAACCTGGTCTTAGTACTGGGCAGTATTGTAGACAACTAAAGCCTGGTCTTAGTACTGGGCAGTATTGTAGACAACTAACACCTGGTCCTGGGCAGTATTGTAGACAACTAAAGCCTGGTCCTGGGCAGTATTGTAGACACCTAAAGCCTGGTCTTAGTACTGGGCAGTATTGTAGACACCTAAAGCCTGGTCCTGGACAGTATTGTAGACACCTAAAGCCTGGTCCTGGTACTGGGCAGTATTGTAGACAACTAAAGCCTGGTCCTGGACAGTATTGTAGACACCTAAAGCCTGGTCTTAGTACTGGACAGTATTGTAGACAACTAAAGCCTGGTCCTGGACAGTATTGTAGACACCTAAAGCCTGGTCTTAGTACTTGGCAGTATTGTAGACAACTAAAGCCTGTTCCTGGGCAGTATTGTAGACAACTAACTCCTGGTCTTAGTACTGGGCAGTATTGTAGACAACTAAAGCCTGGTCCTAGTACTGGGCAGTATTGTAGACAACTAAAGCCTGGTCCTGGTACTGGACAGTATTGTAGACAACTAACGCCTGGTCCTGGGCAGTATTGTAGACAACTAAAGCCTGGTCCTGGGCAGTATTGTAGACAACTAAAGCCTGGTACTGAGCAGTATTGTAGACAACTAAAGCCTGGTCCTGGGCAGTATTGTAGACAACTAAAGCCTGGTCCTGGGCAGTATTGTAGACAACTAAAGCCTGGTCCTGGTACTGGGCAGTATTGTAGACAACTAAAGCCTGGTCCTGGTACTGGGCAGTATTGTAGACAACTAAAGCCTGGTCCTGGTACTGGGCAGTATTGTAGACAACTAAAGCCTGGTCCTAGTACTGGGCAGTATTGTAGACAACTAAAGCCTGGTCCTGTCACTGGGCAGTATTGTAGACAACTAAATCCTGGTCCTAGTACTGGGCAGTATTGTAGACAACTAAATCCTGGTCCTGGGCAGTATTGTAGACAACTAAATCCTGGTCCTAGTACTGGGCAGTATTGTAGACAACTAAAGCCTGGTCCTAGTACTGGGCAGTATTGTAGACAACTAAAGCCTGGTCCTGGTACTGGGCAGTATTGTAGACAACTAAAGCCTGGTCCTGGTACTGGGCAGTATTGTAGACAACTAAAGCCTGGTCCTGTCACTGGGCAGTATTGTAGACAACTAAAGCCTGGTCCTAGTACTGGGCAGTATTGTAGACAACTAAATCCTGGTCCTAGTACTGGGCAGTATTGTAGACAACTAAATCCTGGTCCTGGGCAGTATTGTAGACAACTAAATCCTGGTCCTAGTACTGGGCAGTATTGTAGACAACTAAAGCCTGGTCCTAGTACTGGGCAGTATTGTAGACAACTAAAACCTGGTCTTAGTACTGGGCAGTATTGTAGACAACTAAAGCCTGGTCCTGGACAGTATTGTAGACAACTAAAGCCTGGTCCTGGTACTGGACAGTATTGTAGACAACTAACGCCTGGTCCTGGGCAGTATTGTAGACAACTAAAGCCTGGTCCTGGGCAGTATTGTAGACAACTAAAGCCTGGTACTGAGCAGTATTGTAGACAACTAAAGCCTGGTCCTGGGCAGTATTGTAGACAACTAAAGCCTGGTCCTGGGCAGTATTGTAGACAACTAAAGCCTGGTCCTGGTACTGGGCAGTATTGTAGACAACTAAAGCCTGGTCCTGGTACTGGGCAGTATTGTAGACAACTAAAGCCTGGTCCTGGTACTGGGCAGTATTGTAGACAACTAAAGCCTGGTCCTAGTACTGGGCAGTATTGTAGACAACTAAAGCCTGGTCCTGTCACTGGGCAGTATTGTAGACAACTAAAGCCTGGTCCTAGTACTGGGCAGTATTGTAGACAACTAAATCCTGGTCCTAGTACTGGGCAGTATTGTAGACAACTAAATCCTGGTCCTGGGCAGTATTGTAGACAACTAAATCCTGGTCCTAGTACTGGGCAGTATTGTAGACAACTAAAGCCTGGTCCTGGTACTGGGCAGTATTGTAGACAACTAAAGCCTGGTCCTGGTACTGGGCAGTATTGTAGACAACTAAAGCCTGGTCCTGTCACTGGGCAGTATTGTAGACAACTAAAGCCTGGTCCTAGTACTGGGCAGTATTGTAGACAACTAAATCCTGGTCCTAGTACTGGGCAGTATTGTAGACAACTAAATCCTGGTCCTGGGCAGTATTGTAGACAACTAAATCCTGGTCCTAGTACTGGACAGTATTGTAGACAACTAAATCCTGGTACTGGGCAGTATTGTAGACAACTAAATCCTGGTCCTAGTACTGGGCAGTATTGTAGACAACTAAAGCCTGGTCCTAGTACTGGGCAGTATTGTAGACAACTAAAACCTGGTCTTAGTACTGGGCAGTATTGTAGACAACTAAAACCTGGTCTTAGTACTGGGCAGTATTGTAGACAACTAAAGCCTGGTCCTGGACAGTATTGTAGACACCTAAAGCCTGGTCTTAGTACTGGGCAGTATTGTAGACAACTAAAGCCTGGTCCTGGGCAGTATTGTAGACAACTAACTCCTGGTCTTAGTACTGGGCAGTATTGTAGACAACTAAAGCCTGGTCTTAGTACTGGGCAGTATTGTAGACACCTAACGCCTGGTCTTAGTACTGGTCAGTATTGTAGACACCTAAAGCCTGGTCCTGGACAGTATTGTAGACACCTAAAGCCTGGTCCTGGTACTGGGCAGTATTGTAGACAACTAAAGCCTGGTCCTAGTACTGGGCAGTGTTGTAGACAACTAAAACCTGGTCCTGGTCCTGGGCAGTATTGTAGAAAACTAAAGCCTGGTCCTAGTACTGGGCAGTATTGTAGACAACTAAAGCCTGGTCCTGGTACTGGGCAGTATTGTAGACAACTTAAGCCTGGTCCTGGTACTGGGCAGTATTGTAGACAACTAAAGCCTGGTCCTGGGCAGTATTGTAGACAACTAAAGCCTGGTCCTAGTACTGGGCAGTATTGTAGACAACTAAAGCCTGGTCCTGGTACTGGGCAGTATTGTAGACAACTAAAGCCTGGTCCTGGTACTGGGCAGTATTGTAGACAACTAAAGCCTGGTCCTAGTACTGGGCAGTATTGTAGACAACTAAAGCCTGGTCCTAGTACTGGACAGTATTGTAGACAACTAACTCCTGGTCTTAGTACTGGGCAGTATTGTAGACACCTAAAGCCTGGTACTGGGCAGTATTGTAGACAACTAACTCCTGGTCTTAGTACTGGGCAGTATTGCAGACACCTAAAGCCTGGTCCTGGGCAGTATTGTAGACAACTAAATCCTGGTCCTAGTACTGGGCAGTATTGTAGACACCTAAAGCCTGGTCCTAGTACTGGGCAGTATTGTAGACACCTAAAGCCTGGTCCTGGGCAGTATTGTAGACAACTAACGCCTGGTCTTAGTACTGGGCAGTATTGTAGACACCTAACGCCTGGTCTTAGTACTGGTCAGTATTGTAGACAACTAAAGCCTGGTCCTAGTACTGGACAGTATTGTAGACAACTAAAGCCTGGTCCTAGTACTGGGCAGTATTGTAGACAACTAAAGCCTGGTCCTAGTACTGGGCAGTATTGTAGACAACTTAAGCCTGGTACTGGGCAGTATTGTAGACAACTAAAGCCTGGTCCTGGGCAGTATTGTAGACAACTAAAGCCTGGTCCTAGTACTGGGCAGTATTGTAGACAACTAAAGCCTGGTCCTAGTACTGGGCAGTATTGTAGACAACTAAAGCCTGGTCCTAGTACTGGGCAGTATTGTAGACAACTTAAGCCTGGTACTGGGCAGTATTGTAGACAACTAAAGCCTGGTCCTGGGCAGTATTGTAGACAACTAAAGCCTGGTCCTAGTACTGGGCAGTATTGTAGACAACTAAAGCCTGGTCCTAGTACTGGGCAGTATTGTAGACAACTAAAGCCTGGTCCTGGTACTGGGCAGTATTGTAGACAACTAGAGCCTGGTCCTAGTACTGGACAGTATTGTAGACAACTAACTCCTGGTCTTAGTACTGGGCAGTATTGTAGACACCTAAAGCCTGGTACTGGGCAGTATTGTAGACAACTAACGCCTGGTCCTAGTACTGGACAGTATTGTAGACAACTAAAGCCTGGTCCTAGTACTGGGCAGTATTGTAGACAACTAAAGCCTGGTCCTGGGCAGTATTGTAGACAACTAAAGCCTGGTCCTAGTACTGGGCAGTATTGTAGACACCTAAAGCCTGTTATCAGTGTTACCTAAGTATGGAAGACAAAACAACAGCATAGGACCTTGATTCACTGGAACACTGAGCTGTCCCACAGTTCGAGGGACACTAATGTACTCTGTGTGACTGGAGGAGAGGAGAGAAGATCAGAGAAGATGTGATGTGGAGCCGTGTGGTTGTTGTGGCTCACATCTGAGCCAGCATGGCTCCCAGCCTTCAACATAACGCCATTGAAGTTCAGAGAAACTCACAAAGCCTCTGGCTCTGCTGCAGCTCGAGCTGAACAAAACATTTTGAACATGAACAACCAGCCTCGTTATCTCCTCGTCAGTACTACTGCTGCAGCACCACCCTCGTTATCTCCTCGTCAGTACTACTGCTGCAGCACCACCCTTGTTATCTCCTCGTCAGTACTGCTGCTGCAGCACCACCCTTGTTATCTCCTCATCAGTACTACTGCTGCAGCACCACCCTTGTTATCTCCTCATCAGTACCTCTGATGCAGCACCACCCTCATCTCCTAGTGTCAGTACTACTGTTACAGCACCACCCTCGTTATCTCCTAGTGTCAGTAATACTGCTACAGCACCACCCTCGTTATCTCCTAGTGGCAGTACTACTGTTACAGCACCACCCTCGTTATCTCCTAGTGTCAGTACTACTGTTACAGCACCACCCTCGTTATCTCCTAGTGTCAGTACTACTGTTACAGCACCGCCCTCGTTATCTCCTAGTGTCAGTACTACTGTTACAGCACCGCCCTCGTTATCTCCTAGTGTCAGTACTACTGTTACAGCACCGCCCTCGTTATCTCCTAGTGTCAGTAATACTGCTACAGCACCACCCTCGTTATCTCCTAGTGGCAGTACTACTGTTACAGCACCACCCTCGTTATCTCCTAGTGTCAGTAATACTGCTACAGCACCACCCTCGTTATCTCCTAGTGTCAGTACTACTGTTACAGCACCACCCTCGTTATCTCCTAGTGTCAGTACTACTGTTACAGCACCGCCCTCGTTATCTCCTAGTGTCAGTACTACTGTTACAGCACCGCCCTCGTTATCTCCTAGTGTCAGTACTACTGTTACAGCACCGCCCTCGTTATCTCCTAGTGTCAGTAATACTGCTACAGCACCACCCTCGTTATCTCCTAGTGTCAGTAATACTGTTAAAGCACCGCCCTCGTTATCTGCTCGTCAGTACTACTGCTACAGCACCACCCTCGTTATCTCCTCGTCAGTACTACTGCTACAGCACCACCCTCGTTATCTCCTCGTCAGTACTACTGCTACAGCACCACCCTCGTTATCCCCTCGTCAGTAAGAGGACGCCATGGCCACTAGAGGACTCCCTGGCCAGGAATGTTGGTTAAGTTTAAATGATACATTTATCCTAATGTTAAGACATTGGAATTAAAAGATACGTGCCTGGACTGGAAGGAAAATGGTGGAAGGAATCTCTCTGGCCCGTGTTTACACCAATCAGCTCTATTCACTTTATAATTAAGATGTAAGAAGATTCAAGCACCTATACATTTACAGTGCCTTGCGAAAGTATTCGGCCCCCTTGAACTTTGTAGAGGGGGCAGGGTAGCCTAGTGGTTAGAGTGTAGAGGGGGCAGGGTAGCCTAGTGGTTAGAGTGTAGAGGGGGCAGGGTAGCCTAGTGGTTAGAGTGTAGAGGGGGCAGGGTAGCCTAGTGGTTAGAGTGTAGAGGGGGCAGGGTAGCCTAGTGGTTAGAGTGGAGGGGTGGCAGGGTAGCCTAGTGGTTAGAGTGTAGAGGGGGCAGGGTAGCCTAGTGGATAGAGTGTAGAGGGGGCAGGGTAGCCTAGTGGTTAGAGTGTAGAGGGGGCAGGGTAGCCTAGTGGTTAGAGTGTAGAGGGGGCAGGGTAGCCTAGTGGTTAGAGTGTAGAGGGGGCAGGGTAGCCTAGTGGATAGAGTGTAGAGGGGGCAGGGTAGCCTAGTGGTTAGAGTGTAGAGGGGGCAGGGTAGCCTAGTGGTTAGAGTGTAGAGGGGGCAGGGTAGCCTAGTGGTTAGAGTGTAGAGGGGGCAGGGTAGCCTAGTGGTTAGAGTGGAGGGGTGGCAGGGTAGCCTAGTGGTTAGAGTGTAGAGGGGGCAGGGTAGCCTAGTGGTTAGAGTGTAGAGGGGGCAGGGTAGCCTAGTGGTTAGAGTGGAGGGGTGGCAGGGTAGCCTAGTGGTTAGAGTGTAGAGGGGGCAGGGTAGCCTAGTGGATAGAGTGTAGAGGGGGCAGGGTAGCCTAGTGGTTAGAGTGTAGAGGGGGCAGGGTAGCCTAGTGGTTAGAGTGTAGAGGGGGCAGGGTAGCCTAGTGGATAGAGTGTAGAGGGGGCAGGGTAGCCTAGTGGTTAGAGTGTAGAGGGGGCAGGGTAGCCTAGTGGTTAGAGTGTAGAGGGGGCAGGGTAGCCTAGTGGATAGAGTGTAGAGGGGGCAGGGTAGCCTAGTGGTTAGAGTGTAGAGGGGGCAGGGTAGCCTAGTGGTTAGAGTGTAGAGGGGGCAGGGTAGCCTAGTGGTTAGAGTGTAGAGGGGGCAGGGTAGCCTAGTGGTTAGAGTGGAGGGGTGGCAGGGTAACCTAGTGGTTAGAGGGTAGGGGCGGCAGGGTAGCCTAGTGGTTAGAGCGTTGCACTAGTATCTGAAAGGTTGCAAGTTCGAATCCCCGAGCTGACAAGGTACAAATCTGTCGTTCCGCCCCCTGAACAAGGCAGTTAACCCACTAGGCCGTCATTGTAAATAAGAATTTGTTCTTAACTTACTTGTCTAGTTAAATAAAGTTCAAATAAAAATTATCGTATTAACCCTATTTGAAGGAATTAGTCAGAGATACATGTTTCATTTGACATAAACAAGTAAAGAAATGGATCAGGACTTCATTTTTTTTTGTCAGATACAGTGCAGCCCCTTTACTTTCGTTCCAGAGAGGTGGTCGTTCAGGTTTCTCAAGCCCGATGACAGTTGTCCACAGACAAAGGATATCCTCTCCACGAACGCCTAGGATGCAATGGTAGAAACCCGACCCAGTGTCACAGGCCTCAGGTTTGAATAAACAGCCATCCTTGCCTGTCAGAACTGGAAAGGTGACTCTGTAAACATGCCCCTTGACCTCTTCAAGGTATTTCCACAGCTCACACTGGGCAGGTTGACCCTTGGTCTGGACAGTGATCTTAGACACAGTCTTTAATGTGAAGAAGCACTGGTTGAGATGATTTCTGGATTCATCGTTCTGGCATCTTCCTGGGGGATCCTGCTGGTCCACGGCTGCACTCTCTGATTTGCTGAAGTACAAAATACTCTGCTTCCCTGTGGCTCCATCTCTGACACACTCGGGTCTATCAGGCAAGCTGCTACAGGGGTCGAAGCTGCCAGAGGAATCAGTATGAACGTGAGGTCCTCACAGTGACTTCAGGAGACCAAAAGTTTTGCAACGCTAATCGACTCGCAGGTCGGCAGGTCGGCAACACATCAGACAGCAACTGGCTGAAAGTTGGTCGTTGTAGATTGAACGAACGGCTCCAGGAACTTCACAAGCTGTTCTAGGTCCAGTCACGCTCGTCTTCAGATTTCTGCCCCGTTAGCTATCGTTTTATTTGAAACATCGCCATCTACTGGCAGCGGATTCAGAAGTTCAAAAACCCTATTAGAAAAAAAACAGAATACCACATTACATTTTTGCCAATAGATTTCAATTTAATTTGTTTTATTTTAGATTGTTTTTCAAAGAGTTTTAGAATAGTTTGTTTTGAAACTGTTATTTCAGTTTACTAAAGTTTTTCCAATTTTAGTTTTTATTTTAGTGTCAGTTTTTGTTTACTATAAAAACCTTGAAGTGTTCAATTTCTGGAACCGTTCGTCTTTTAAATCTCTCTCTCTGTTGTGCTCTCTCTCTGTCGTGCTCTCTCTCTGTCGTGCTCTCTCTCTGTCGTGCTCTCTCTCTGTCGTGCTCTCTCTCTGTCGTGCTCTCTCTCTGTCGTGCTCTCTCTCTGTCGTGCTCTCTCTCTGTTGCGCTCTTTCTCTCTGTCGCTCGCTCTCTCTGTCAAGTGTTTGCGCTTTCTCTCTGTCGGGCGCTCTCTCTGTCGGGCGCTCTCTCTGTCGGGCGCTCTCTCTGTCGGGCGCTCTCTCTGTCGGGCGCTCTCTCTCTCTGTCGCGCTCTCTCTCTCTGTCGCGCTCTCTCTCTCTGTCGCTCTCTCTCTCTGTCGCTCTCTCTCTCTGTCGCGCTCTCTCTCTCTGTCGCTCTCTGTCGAGTGTTCTCTCTCTCTCTCTGTCGCGCTCTCTCTCTGTCGCGCTCTCTCTCTGTCGCTCTCTCTCTCTGTCGCGCTCTCTCTCTGTCGCTCTCTCTCTCTGTCGCTCTCTCTCTCTGTCGCTCTCTCTCTCTGTCGCTCTCTCTCTCTGTCGCGCTCTCTCTCTCTGTCGAGTGTTCTCTCTCTCTGTCGCGCTCTCTCTGAGTTTAATTTGGGGGAAGCTTCCCTGCAGGACTCCTTGGCTGCTCCATCATTGAACACTGCTTGATAATCCTGCCTTTTCTCTTCTCACCTGGGTTTCTCTTTTTCTCTTTCCGTTTCTTCCCTTTTCTGTTGCTCATTCCTGTTGCCTAGGCGATCTATCAGACTCCCCACGTGCCTTCAAGAAAGGTTGGTGTCTCTCCCTCTCCCTCTTATTTTCTCCATCTC
>NC_034191.2:4048582-4056082 GCF_002021735.2 Oncorhynchus kisutch
TCCCTCTCCTCTTTCTTCCCCTCCTCTTTCTTCCCTCCCCCTCTCCTCTTTCTTCCCTCTCCTCTTTCTTCCCCCTCCTCTTTCTTCCCTCTCCTCTTTCTTCCCCCTCCTCTTTCTTCCTCTCCTCTTTCTTCCCCCTCCTCTTTCTTCCCTCTCCTCTTTCTTCCCTCTCCTCTTTCTTCCCTCTCCTCTTTCTTCCCTCTCCTCTTTCTTCCCCCTCCTCTTTCTTCCCCCTCCTCTTTCTTCCCCCTCCTCTTTCTTCCCCCTCCTCTTCTTCCCTCTCCTCTTTCTTCCCTCTCCTCTTTCTTCCCTCTCCTCTTCCCTCTCCTCTTTCTTCCCTCTCCTCTTTCTTCCCTCTCCTCTTTCTTCCCTCTCCTCTTTCTTCCCTCTCCTCTTTCTTCCCTCCCCCTCTCCTCTTTCTCCCTCTTCTCTTTCTACCCCTCCTCTTGTCTCCCCCTCCTCCTTTCTTCCCCCTCCTCTTTCTTCCCTCTCCTCTTTTTTTCCCTCTCCCCCTTTCTTCCCTCCCCCTCTCCTCTTTTCTTCCCCCTCCTCTTTCTACCCCCTCCTCTTTCTTTCCCCCTCCTCTTTCTTCCCCCTCCTCTTTCTTCCCCCTCCTCTTTCTTCCCCCTCCTCTTTCTTCCCTCCCCTCTTTCTTCCCTCTCCCCCTTTCTTCCCTCCCCTCTCCTCTCTTCTTCCCTCTCCTTCTTTCTTCCCTTCTCCTCTTTCTTCCCCCCTCCTCTTCCTCTTTCTTTCTTTCCCCCTCCTCTTTCTTCCCTCTCCTCTTTCTTCCCCCTCCTCTTTCTCCCTCTCCTCTTTCTTCCCTCTCCTCTTTCTTCCCTCTCCTCTTTCTTCCCTCTCCTCTTCTTCCCCCTCCTCTTTCTTCCCCCTCCTCTTTCTTCCCCCCTCCTCTTTCTTCCCCCTCCTCTTTCTTCCCTCTCCTCTTTCTTCCCTCTCCTCTTTCTTCCCTCTCCTCTTCCCTCTCCTCTTTCTTCCCTCTCCTCTTTCTTCCCTCTCCTCTTTCTTCCCTCTCCTCTTTCTTCCCTCTCCTCTTTCTTCCCTCCCCCTCTCCTCTTTCTACCCTCTCCTCTTTCTACCCCCTCCTCTTTCTTCCCCCCTCCTCTTTCTTCCCCCTCCTCTTTCTTCCCTCTCCTCTTTTTTTCCCTCTCCCCTTTCTTCCCTCCCCCTCTCCTCTTTCTTCCCCCTCCCTCTTTCTACCCCCTCCTCTTTCTTCCCCCTCCTCTTTCTTCCCCCTCCTCTTTCTTCCCCCCTCCTCTTTCTTCCCCCTCCTCTTTCTTCCCTCCCCTCTTTCTTCCCTCTCCCCTTTTTCTTCCCTCCCCTCTCCTCTTTCTTCCCTCTCCTCTTTCTTCCCTCTCCTCTTTCTTCCCCCTTCCTCTTCCTCTTTCTTTCTTCCCCCTCTCCTCTTTCTCCCTTCTCTCTTTCTTCCCCTCTCCTCCTTTCTTCCCTCCCCCTCTCCTCTTTCTACCCTCTCCTCTTTCTACCCCCTCCTCTTTCTTCCCCCTCCTCTTTCTTCCCCCTCCTCTTTCTTTCCCTCTCCTCTTTTTTTCCCTCTCCCCTTTCTTCCCTCCCCCCTCTCTCTTTCTTTCCCCCTCCTCTTTCTACCCCCTCCTCTTTCTACCCCCTCCTCTTTCTCCCCCTCCTCTTTCTTCCCCCTCCTCTTTCTTCCCCCTCCTCTTTCTTCCCCCTCCTCTTTCTTCCCTCTCCCCTTTCTTCCCTCCCCTCTCCTCTTTCTTCCCTCTCCTCTTTCTTTCCCTCTCCTCTTTCTTCCCCCTCCTCTCCTCTTTCTTTCTTCCCCCTCTCCTCTTTCTTCCCCCTCTCCTCTTTCTTCCCTCTCCACTTTCTTCCCTCCCCCTCTCCTCTTTCTTCCCTCCCCCTCTCCTTTTCTTCCCTCCCCCTCTTTCTTTCTTCCCCCTCCTCTTTCTTCCCTCCCCCTCTCCTCTTTCTTCCCCCTCCTCTTCCTCTTTCTTCCCTCTCCTCTTTCCTCTTTCTTCCCTCTCCTCTTTCTTCCCCCCTCCTCTTTCTTCCCTCCCCCTCCTCTTTCTTCCCTCTCCTCTTTCTTCCCTCCCCCTCTCCTCTTTCTTCCCCCTCCTCTTTCCTCTTTCTTCCCTCTCCTCTTTCCTCTTTCTTCCCTCTCCTCTTTCTTCCCCCTCCTCTTTCTTCCCTCTCCTCTTTCTTCCCTCCCCCTCTCCTCTTTCTTCCCCCTCTCCTCTTTCTTCCCTCTCCTCTTTCTTCCCTCCCCCTCTCCTCTTTCTTCCCCCTCCTCTTTCTTCCCCCTCCTCTTTCCTCTTTCTTCCCTTTCCTCTTTCTTCCCTTTCCTCTTTCTTCCCTCTCCTCTTTCTTCCCTCCCCCTCTCCTCTTTCTTCCCTCCCCCTCTTTCTTTCTTCCCCCTCCTCTTTCTTCCCTCTCCTCTTTCTTCCCTCTCCTCTTTCTTCCCTCCCCCTCTCCTCTTTCTTCCCTCTCCTCTTTCTTCCCTCCCCCTCTCCTCTTTCGCCCCTCTCCTCTTTCTTCCCTCCATCTCTCCATCACTATTCTCTGTTTCTCTTATTCTATTTCAGTCCCCTCTCTAATTATCCATTCAACTGTTATGATTACCCAGAAGGGGGGTGGGGGAATCACGTGTCATATGTCAAATTACAGTCTCGTCAAATGTAGTGCACTAATAGGGATCAAAGTAGGGCACTAATAGGGATCAAAGTAGGGCACTAATAGGGAATAGGGATCAAAGTAGTGCACTAATAGGGATCAAAGTAGGGCACTAATAGGGTATCAAAGTAGGGCACTAATAGGGTATCAAAGTAGGCCACTAATAGGGTATCCAAGTAGGCCACTAATAGGGTATCAAAGTAGGGCGCTAATAGGGTATCAAAGTAGGGCGCTAATAGGGTATCAAAGTAGGGCGCTAATAGGGTATCAAAGTAGTGCAGTAAAAGGGTATCAAAGTAGGGCAATAATGGGGTATCAAAGTAGGCCACTAATAGGGTATCAAAGTAGTGCACTAATAGGTAAGGTAAGTCAGTAATAGGGTATCAAAGTAGTGCACTAATAGAGTATCAAAGTAGTGCACTAATAGGGTATCAAAGTAGTGCACTAATAGGGTATCAAAGTAGTGCACTAATAGGGTATCAAAGTAGGGCACTAATAGGGTATCAAAGTAGGGCACTAATAGGGTATCAAAGTAGGGCACTAATAGGGTATCAAAGTAGGGCAGTAATAGGGTATCAAAAGTAGGGCACTACATTTGGGCTCCCGAGTGGCACAGCGGTCTAAGACAATGCATCTCAGTGCAAGAGGCGTCACTACAGTCCCTGGTTCAAATCCCGGCTGTATCACATCCGGCCGTGGTAGGGCTGCGCACAATTGGCCCAGCGTCGCCCGGGATAGGCCGTCATTGTAAAATAAGAATTTGTTCTTAACTAGTTAAAGGTTAAATATATAAAAAGGGGAATAGGGCATCAGTAGTGACACTAGAGACCATCCTACTTTCTGTTATTTCCTCTCCTCCACTGCCTCTCTCTCGCGCCATCGCTAGCTCTCTCTCGCTAGCTCACTCTTTCTCTCGCTAGTTAGCTCGCTCGCTCCGTCTCTCGCTCTGTGTGAAGAGACTAGAGAAACCATTTTTCTCCACTTCTCCTCTCTCCCAAGTCGTCATCACATCCTCCAGTCCATTTGTCAAAGTTATTTTCCTAATTGTTTCACCCAGTCTCCGGTCTGTTCCCTCCAACCCCTCTCTCCCTCTCTCTCTCTCCTTCCTTGGCTCTCTGCTTTGGGCAGAGGGTTCCACTGATCCACAGACAGGCGCAAAGTGGCCCAATTTCTCTACTTTCAGAAGGGAATGAGAGGGGGACTTGTGTCTGGTTTGGGTTTAACATGGTGATCTAGCTGGACTGTGTACGGTCAATCACAGAACCGTGTTGCCACTCTAAATTACCCCCAATAGCACTACTATAGTGCCCATAGGGTTCACTGTATAGGGAATGAGAGTGCTGCCATTTGGGACTGGCCCAATATGACCTCTGACCTCTGTTAATATTCAGGGCCTTCACTGTTAATATTCTAGATACAAGCCAGGGTCTTCACTGTTAATATTCTAGATACAAGCCAGGGTCTTCACTGTTAATATTCTAGATACAAGCCAGGACCTTCACTGTTAATATTCTAGATACAAGCCAGGGCCTTCACTGTTAATATTCTAGATACAAGCCAGGGCCTTCACTGTTAATATTCTAGATCAAAGCCAGGGCCTTCACTGTTAATATTCTAGATACAAGCCAGGGCCTTCACTGTTAATATTCTAGATACAAGCCAGGGCCTTCACTGTTAATATTCTAGATCAAAGCCAGGGTCTTCACAGTGAATATTCTAGATCAAAGCCAGGGTCTTCACTGTTAATATTCTAGATACAAGCCAGGGCCTTCACTGTTAATATTCTAGATACAAGCCAGGGCCTTCACTGTTAATATTCTAGATCAAAGCCAGGGCCTTCACTGTTAATATTCTAGATACAAGCCAGGGACTTCACTGTTAATATTCTAGATCAAAGCCAGGACCTTCACTGTTAATATTCTAGATAAAAGCCAGGGTCTTCACTGTTAATATTCTAGATACAAGCCAGGGCCTTCACTGTTAATATTCTAGATACAAGCCAGGGCCTTCACTGTTAATATTCTAGATCAAAGCCAGGGCCTTCACTGTTAATATTCTAGATACAAGCCAGGGCCTTCACTGTTAAAATTCTAGATACAAGCCAGGGCCTTCACTGTTAATATTCTAGATACAAGCCAGGGCCTTCACTGTTAATATTCTAGATACAAGCCAGGACCTTCACTGTTAATATTCTAGATACAAGCCAGGGCCTTCACTGTTAATATTCTAGATCAAAGCCAGGGCCTTCACTGTTAATATTCTAGATACAAGCCAGGGCCTTCACTGTTAATATTCTAGATACAAGCCAGGGCCTTCACTGTTAATATTCTAGATACAAGCCAGGGCCTTCACTGTTAATATTCTAGATCAAAGCCAGGGCCTTCACTGTTAATATTCTAGATACAAGCCAGGTCCTTCTCCTTGTACATTAGCTTCTGCTGTGTTGTGATGGCAACACACCTGTGCAGTGAACTGTAGTTGTGTCTGTCTGCATTTTCATTGTGTTTTGTTGTTGTCCTGTTGAACCAACCGCTGGCTAGTCAACAGATGAACCTATTCTCCTAGTGCTCCTGTGACTCTGTGATGTCACGGTACACTAACAGATACTGACAGTGTCTGATCTGACATCAGCTCTGCAGTGGTCAACGATCAACAGGGTTGGGGAGTAACACATTCCGAAAATAAAACGGTACCAGCTAAAAAATATTGTAATCAGATTACAGATACTGCTGATAAACTAGACAGAGAGGATTACTTTTAAATTCAGGATGTTGGACACTTCTCTGTTTTCTCAATGATGTTCAAATCAGCTTTGAATAAAGTTTAAGTTTGTTCCACCTGAGTGAGTCTGTCCACCAATCAGAGACCACTATGATGACAAGCCAAATGATGACCACCAATCAGAGACCACTATGATGACAAGCCAAATGATGACCACCAATCAGAGACCACTATGATGACACGCCAAATGATGACCACCAATCAGAGACCACTATGATGACACACCAAATGATGACCACCAATCAGAGACCACTAGGATGACACACCAAATGGTGACCACCAATCAGAGACCACTAGGATGACACACCAAATGATGACCACCAATCAGAGACCACTAGGATGACACACCAAATGGTGACCACCAATCAGAGACCACTATGATAACATTGTTGTTGAGGATGGTTCACAAATCTAAAGGTGTATTTGAGCCCAATAATGGTTGAATTCAAGAAGTTTAAGCTGCCTATTAATCATTGTTTTTGAAACCAGTGGACAGCCAGTGAAAAATGCGTCCTTGCAACAACTGCGTAGTGCAGATCCCAGCCCATGGAATAAAAGTGGGTTTTTTAAAGCTCAATCTGATTCATTTGTTCTTCACTGACTTGACTAGTAAAATAAAGGTAAAATTTTAAAAAAGCAGCCAACAAGTGCTCAGCATATGTGGGAACTCCAAGACGATTGGAAAAGCATTCCAGGTGAAGCTGGTTGAGAGACTGCCACTATATATATATTAATTGATGCTTGAAGAATATAACTTGTAAATGCCCCATGAGCTTAGTTCAACTGTCACACTCCATGAGAACACAACATATAAACTGTTTTAGTCAACAATGTAAATGTAAACAAACACTGGTTAACATGGTTAAAACGAGCATAGAATCTGAGAGTGGTTACATTTCTCCAGAACGACCATTTTTGTTTCTGTTTCATCTGTGGATTTACCCTTTATGGTTGAATTCAAAATGTCACCAACGAAAAGGTCAACAATAGGCCTTCAGCAAATGCAGCATATCACACACATTTTTCACCTGTAAACAGCCCTCTTCAGTAGTGCTGAAAGCCATGCCATGAATACAGCATTTATTTGTCAACTTGAATCAATGAGCCCAATCAGTCGTCCATGACAACACAATCATAAACAACAGAGTAGGGCTGGCTAATATATCCTTCGTTTTGGGGTCATGCTCAGGTAAAACAACATTTATTGGAATGAGTGGAATTCTGATAGGCTTTGGTTTTTAATGTAAAGATATAATTTAATCATATTATTATAATGTAGTAGAAAGCGATGGTTTAGAAGAAGTCTACATAACCAACCCATAAAGTAACATCCATATATGACCAGCTATGTAAATGTTAACATTGATTTATCCTGCAATAGATGTTGTTCAGTCGGTGACATACAATGCTTGTCTTCTTCTAATGCATCTTAAGGGGAAAGTAATCGAACAGAAACTGAATGTAATCAGATTACGTTACTGAGTTTAGGTAATCTAAAAGTTACGTTACTGATTAAAAGTTTGGACAAGTAACTAATAACTGTAACAGAATTACATTTAGAAGGTGACCTAGCCAACCCTGGGTATGGCTAAAGGGAGCTATGGAATGGAGTGAGTTTAGTGCCAACAGAACCTACATCATAATTTAGCCAACCCTGGGTATGGCTAAAGGGAGCTATGGAATGGAGTGAGTTTAGTGCCAACAGAACCTACATCATAATTTAGCCAACCCTGGGTATGGCTAAAGGGAGCTATGGAATGGAGTGAGTTTAGTGCCAACAGAACCTACATCATAATTTAGCCAACCCTGGGTATGGCTAAAGGGAGCTATGGAATGGAGTGAGTTTAGTGCCAACAGAACCTACATCATAATTTAGCCAACCCTGGGTATGGCTAAAGGGAGCTATGGAATGGAGTGAGTTTAGTGCCAACAGAACCTACATTTTAATTTAGCCAACCCTGGGTATGGCTAAAGGGAGCTATGGAATGGAGTGAGTTTAGTGCCAACAGAACCTACATCATAATTTAGCCAACCCTGGGTATGGCTAAAGGGAGCTAT
>NC_034191.2:4061082-4066082 GCF_002021735.2 Oncorhynchus kisutch
AAAGGGGGATACCTAGTCAGTTGTCCAACAGAAAGGGGGATACCTAGTCAGTTGTCCAACAGAAAGGGGGGGATACCTAGTCAGTTGTCCAACAGAAAGGGTGGGATACCTAGTCAGTTGTCCAACAGAAAGGGGGATACCTAGTCAGTTGTCCAACAGAAAGGGGGGGATACCTAGTCAGTTGTCCAACAGAAAGGGGGGGATACCTAGTCAGTTGTCCAACAGAAAGGGGGGGATACCTAGTCAGTTGTCCAACAGAAAGGGGGGGATACCTAGTCAGTTGTCCAACAGAAAGGGGGGGATACCTAGTCAGTTGTCCAACAGAAAAGGGGGGATACCTAGTCAGTTGTTCCAACAGAAAGGGGGGGATACCTAGTCAGTTGTCCAACAGAAAGGGGGGTACCTAGTCAGTTGTCCAACAGAAAGGGGGGGATACCTAGTCAGTTGTCCAACAGAAAGGGGGGATACCTAGTCAGTTGTCCAACAGAAAGGGGGGTACCTAGTCAGTTGTCCAACAGAAAGGGGGGTACATAGTCAGTTGTCCAACAGAAAGGGGGGATACCTAGTCAGTTGTCCAAATGAATGCATTCAACTGGGGCAGAACGTCAGCTCTGGAAATGTCTTGAGTCAATAAGTATTCAACCCCTTTGTTTTGACAAACCTAAACCAGATCAGGGGTCAACATTTTCTTTAAAAAGTAGCATAATAAAGCTGCATGTCGTTTTCCATGATAAAAAATATATGTAGCGCATCATGTTATGGGTATGCTTGTCATTGGCAAGGACTAGGATAAAAAGAAAATGAATAGCGCTAAGCACAGGCAAAATCCTAGAGGAAAACCTGGTTGTCTGCTTTACAACCAGACACTGGGAGACGAATTCACCTTTCAGCAGGACAATAACCTACAACACAAACAACAAATCTACCCTGGAGTTGTTTACCAAGGAGACGGTGAATGTTCCTGGGTGGCAGGGTTCAAGTTTTGGCTTTTAAATCTGCTTGAACATGTATGGAAAGACCTGAAAATGGTTGTCTAGTAATGGTCAAACAACCAATTTCACAAAGTTTGAAGGATTTAGAAAATAATAATTGGATAATGTTGCACAATCCAGGTGTGGAAAGCTCTTAGATACTTACCCAGAAAGCCTCACATCTGTTATCGCTGCCAAAGGTGATTCTAACATGTATTGAATCAGGGTGGTTGAATACTTATCTAATCAAGATACATTTTCTGTTTTATTTTATATTACATTTGTTTTTACAAATGTTACAATTTTTCTTCCACTTTAGTATTTTGTGTAGATCGTTCAAACCAATGACAATGAAATCCATTTTAATCCCACTTTGTAATCAACAAAATGTGGATAAAGTCAGGGGGTGTGAATACTCTCTGAAGACACTGTAGGTCTATTAGAGAGAGATGATAGGCTGGGTATCTGGCCTATTAGAGAGAGATGATAGGCTGGGTCTATTAGAGAGAGATGATAGGCTGGGTATCTGGCCTATTAGAGAGATGATAGGCTGGGTCTATTAGAGAGAGAGAGATACTCTCTGAAATGACCCTAAAACAACTCCGTGTTCTGCTGAATAGGCTGGAATATCCAGATATGATAATAGATCAAGTATATCTAAGTATAGTTAGTAATATATGTAAAAGTAATATATTTAGTAGTATATCTAAGTATAGATAGTAATATATATATATAGTAGTATAGATAGTAATATAAGTAATAAGTAATATATATAGTAGTTTATCTAAGTATAGATAGTAATGTATGTAATATATAGTAGTATAGATAGTAATATAAGTAATATATAGTAGTATAGATAGTAATATAAGTAATAAGTAATATATATAGTAGTATATCTAAGTATAGATAGTAATATAGGTAATATATATAGTAGTATAGATAGTAATATAAGTAATATATATAGTAGTATATCTAAGTATAGATAGTAATATATGTAATATATATAGTACTATAGATAGTAATATATATATATATATATATAGTAGTATAGATAGTAATATAAGTAATATATATAGTAGTATATCTAAGTATAGATAGTAATATATATAGTAGTATATCTAAGTATAGATAGTAATATATATAGTAGTATATCTAAGTATAGATAGTAATATATATAGTAGTATAGATAGTAATATAAGTAATATATATAGTAGTATATCTAAGTATAGATATACTACTATATATATATATATATTACTATCTATACTTAGATATACTACTATATATATATATATATTACTATCTATACTTAGATATACTACTATATATATATATATATATATATATTACTAAGTATAGATAGTAATATATATAGTAGTATATCTAAGTATAGATAGTAATATATATAGTAGTATATCTAAGTATAGATAGTAATATATATAGTAGTATATCTAAGTATAGATAGTAATATATATAGTAGTATATCTAAGTATAGATAGTAATATATGTAATATATATAGTAGTATAGATAGTAATATATGTAATAAGTAATATATATATAGTAGTATATCTAAGTATAGATAGTAATATATATAGTAGTATATCTAAGTATAGATAGTAATATATATAGTAGTATATCTAAATATAGATAGTAATATATATAGTAGTATATCTAAGTATAGATAGTAATATATATAGTAGTATATCTAAGTATAGATAGTAATATATATAGTAGTATATCTAAATATAGATAGTAATATATATAGTAGTATATCTAAGTATAGATAGTAATATATATAGTAGTATATCTAAGTATAGATAGTAATATATATAGTAGTATATCTAAGTATAGATAGTAATATATATAGTAGTATATCTAAGTATAGATAGTAATATATATAGTAGTATATCTAAGTATAGATAGTAATATGTATACATACATACATATATATATATATATATACACACACACACACACACACACACACACACACACACAACTATATATATATATATAGTTGTGTGTGTGTGTATATATATATATATGTATGTGTTTTGGTGGTGATCTGAGGGTTTGGCAGAGTGGTTGACAGAGGCCCAGAGTAGGCAAACTGCTAACAGCAGCACTGCTCGTTGCTGTAACTATGTCATCATAGGATGGTGCATCTCATCTAAAGCTTGATGATATATTAGAGCTAAGGAGCCTGATGTCAAAGAGGTATATTACCATCTATATTTAGATATACTACTATATATATATACACACATTACTTATTATAGTATATAATGTGTGTATATATATATACTCTGGGCCTCTGTCAACCACTCTGCCAAACCCTCAGATCACCACCAAAACAGAGAGGATATACTCCATGGATCACCACTAAAACAGAGAGGATATAGTCCATGGATCACCACTAAAACAGAGAGGATATAGTCCATGGATCACCACTAAAACAGAGAGGATATAGTCCATGGATCACCACTAAAACAGAGAGGATATAGTCCGTGGATCACCACTAAAACAGAGAGGATATAGTCCATGGATCACCACTAAAACAGAGAGGATATAGTCCGTGGATCACCACTAAAACAGAGAGGATATAGTCCATGGATCACCACTAAAACAGAGAGGATATAGTCCATGGATCACCACTAAAACAGAGAGGATATAGTCCATGGATCACCACTAAACAGAGAGGATATAGTCCATGGATCACCACTAAAACAGAGAGGATATAGTCCATGGATCACCACTAAAACAGAGAGGATATAGTCCGTGGATCACCACTAAAACAGAGAGGATATAGTCCGTGGATCACCACTAAAACAGAGAGGATATAGTCCGTGGATCACCACTAAAACAGAGAGGATATAGTCCGTGGATCACCACTAAAACAGAGAGGATATAGTCCGTGGATCACCACTAAAACAGAGAGGATATAGTCCATGGATCACCACTAAAACAGAGAGGATATAGTCCATGGATCACCACTAAAACAGAGAGGATATAGTCCATGGATCACCACTAAAACAGAGAGGATATAGTCCATGGATCACCACTAAAGCAGAGAGGATATAGTCCATGGATCACCACTAAAACAGAGAGGATATAGTCCATGGATTTCACAGTAGCCATCTTCTTTCTGCATGCTCTCATTTACCAGAAGCATCATGTCTCCTCCTTCCTCTTGGATCCTTGAAGTTGAATGTTTGTTATGTGTTTAGCATGTAGATCCAAGGCCAAGCGTATAACTGTGTTTGTGTAATGCAGTCATGTGTTGTTTTTATTTTTATGTTTGTTATGCATGACAGTATTATTGTGTTTGCACATGTGGAGTCCAAACACAGAACAATCAGAGTTAAACATTACATTTTATATTACATGAAACTTTAAATGGTTGTTTGCCTGTAGCAGGGGCCTAAACATGTGTTCTGAAGAGAACCTCTAGGTAACCTAGACAACCATAAACATGTGTTCTGAAGAGAACCTCTAGGTAACCTAGACAACCATAAACATGTGTTCTGAAGAGAACCTCTAAGTAACCTAGACAACCATAAACATGTGTTCTGAAGAGAACCTCTAGGTAACCTAGACAACCATAAACATGTGTTCTGAAGAGAACCTCTAAGTAACCTAGACAACCATAAACATGTGTTCTGAAGAGAACCTCTAGGTAACCTAGACGACCAAAAACATGTGTTCTGAAGAGAACCTCCAGGTATTCATTGACAACCACAAAGACTCTGATCTTTACAGACTGAACATACAACCAGTCTCTGTGCTTCTCTGCCCACTTCTCAACCAACAGACACGCACTATGGTAGATAGGTGTAAATGTACACACAATACTCCATATCTCTCTCTCTCTCACACACACACACACACACACACACACAATACTCCATATCACACACACACACACACACAATACTCCATATCACACACACACACACACACAATACTCCATATCACACACACACACACACACACAATACTCCATATCACACACACACACTCCATATCAC
>NC_034191.2:4073582-4087542 GCF_002021735.2 Oncorhynchus kisutch
TCTAAATGAACTGACTCGTACCCTTATTACACCCTGACCCATCTAAATGAACTGACTCGTACCCTTATTACACCCTGACCCATCTAAATGAACTGACTCGTACCCTTATTATACCCTGACCCATCTAAATGAACTGACTCGTACCCTTATTACACCCTGACCCATCTAAATGAACTGACTCGTACCTTTATTACACCCTGACCCATCTAAATGAACTGACTCGTACCCTTATTATACCCTGACCCATCTAAATGAACTGACTCGTACCCTTATTACACCCTGACCCATCTAAATGAACTGACTCGTACCCTTATTACACCCTGACCCATCTAAATTAACTGACTCGTACCCTTATTACACCCTGACCCATCTAAATGAACTGACTCGTACCTTTATTACACCCTGACCCATCTAAATTAAGGTGATGATACGTCCTGTTCATATCCACACATTCATGTGTGAATGTACTGTGGAAGAGGGACCATATTCTGTCTCCTGATATGTTCTCTGATGGTCCTGATGGGGTGTAGGGATTCAGAGTCCATGTTTTGTCTCCTGATATGTTCTCTGATGGTCCTGATGGGGTGTAGGGATTCAGAGTCCATGTTTTGCACAAGCGATGCAATGCTTTTAAAAATCAAGTAGAAATGAATCCGAGAACCATTTTAAGGATGTATTCATTCACCTGAACAACAGCTGACCCTAAAGCACAGAACAGTTTGAATAGTCTTTCTCAAATCAAACCCAAACACTCTCGCTGGGGGGCTTGTGACACACTCGCTGGGGGGCTTGTGACACACTCGCTGGGGGGCTTGTGACACACTCGCTGGGGGGCTTGTGACACACTCGCTGGGGGGCTTGTGACACACTCGCTGGGGGGCTTGTGACCGACCGACAGACAGACCGATGTGGATGGAAGAGACAGACAGACAGATGTGGATGGAAAGAGACAGACAGACAGATGTGGATGGAAAGAGACAGGCAGACAGATGTGGATGGAAAGAGACAGACAGACAGATGTGGATGGAAAGAGACCAACAGACAGATGTGGATGGAAAGAGACCAACAGACAGATGTGGATGGAAAGAGACCAACAGACAGATGTGGATGGAAAGAGACCAACAGACAGATGTGGATGGAAAGAGACAGGCAGACAGATGTGGATGGAAAGAGACAGGCAGACAGATGTGGATGGAAAGAGACAGACAGACAGATGTGGATGGAAAGAGACAGGCAGACAGATGTAGATGGAAGAGACAGGCAGACAGATGTAGATGGAAGAGACAGACAGACAGATGTGGATGGAAAGAGACAGACAGATGTGGATGGAAAGAGAGACAGGCAGACAGATGTGGATGGAAAGAGACAGACAGATGTGGATGGAAAGAGAGACAGGCAGACAGATGTAGATGGAAAGAGACAGACAGACAGATGTGGATGGAAAGAGACAGACAGATGTGGATGGAAAGAGAGACAGGCAGACAGATGTAGATGGAAAGAGACAGACAGACAGACAGACAGATGTGGATGGAAAGAGACAGACAGATGTGGATGGAAAGAGACAGACAGACAGACAGACAGACAGACAGACGGAAAGAGAGACAGTCAGACAGATGTCGACGGTGAATGTGTGCAGGTTACTTTTAACGGGGAGGAGGACAGACAGACAGAGAACCGTAGAATCAGGAGTTGATTCTCTCTCTCTTGTAACTGTCTCTGTATAGTTGGCGTTGCGATCATGGCTTCTCTTGGGAGGGTTTATCGTTTCTCATATGAACATTTTTCTTGTTTTATATTTTTCTCCTCCTGTGACAGTTTGTCAGTTATGCGTCTGTCTCACTATGCACTCTTATGTAACTACCTGCTTGACTGCAGCGATCACAATAGTAGTGATCAAACGGATTGATTGATTGATTGAATTGATTGACACCAATGGAAACAAACAGATTCTGGTTACAGGGGAAGCACATCAATAAACCCACTACTTCCATAAAGTGCTTCCTGTCTCTTTTATTTTGGTGTTTTATTATCTACCTACTTCCTGTAATGCATTAGAAAATAGTTGTTTATTCATAGTCCATCACTACAAAACAACAGCTCCACTTGCTGATATACCTAGTTTCATCATAACCAGTCATCCGCTGGAGGTTCCTGGAACAGAAACCTGTGGGTCATACCGTAGGTCTACTTCGACTAAATTACCTGAGCGTGACTAAACGACAACAACCCCGGTGCATACTGCTCCGTGACTCATCTCCCTATCACGGAAAGAGTTCAACATTGATACCGAATTATAGGAATAATCTATTTTTTTAAAAACGATTGGATATGTTCTACATCTAAGAGAGATTAAAGTGTAATTAAATATGCCATGTTCATCAGCCTACCCTTTTCTCAAATCAAAATAAAACACTCCATTTTCTCCCGCCACATTCAACCCAAAAAGCCCTACCGCCACCTGCCGGTGTTTAGTTACCGCCGCATCAGAAACCTGTTACACCTGTTAGGTGACACCTGGGACCAATATGTCAAATCAACCTGGAAACAAACATTGTCAAGATCTCGAACTCTTCATGTAAAGCGAATTGATGTAGATATGAGTTATTACGTTAAATCACCGCTTTATTCTCTATATCTGGCGATATGTGTAATATATCTCTCAATTCAAGCGTCTTTATTGTCATGGGAAACATGTTAACATTACCAAGGCAAGTGAAGTTGATAATAAACAAACAATGAACAGTAAACATTACACTCACAAAAGAATAAAGACATTTCAATTGTCATAAGGTTTATAGAGCGTGTTGTAACGATGTGCAAATAGTTGTTCTCTCCTGTTGGTTGTAATGTCGTCTTGATGCAGGAAGTCACAGGTGAGTATCGCTTAAACAGCGACACGCCCTGAAACCCGGAGCTCCGGAAAAACACTATGCAGGTACTCGACAACAGGACTGAATCATACGTCCAAACAGTTGTTTTGCAACTAAAACTAGAGTTTCTATTGGAAAAATTCAGGTAGATCACTCCCCGTGTCGTTACGTTTGTTTCCGTTTAAGAAAAGTTTTGCAACGGAATCAGCGTAATGAATTACTCCTCAGATATCCGCGGTGGGGCCGTTTGCGATCATTCCTGGACGATACAACTCTATTAAAAGTGCGATTTGCTACGAAGGAAATACTCTGAGTTCATATTGATTGTATTGAAATTGGTTTCCTGAACTGTACTATTTCGGTTGCAGTGTTTATTTTTTTAAATATATTTTTGCTGGTTTGTGAATCACCTGTTATCGTGGAGGCCGTAGGACTCCATTGAAGACAAAAGGCCTACCTTACACTCCCTCCCCTTGGAATTTACCTGAGGAGTAGCTGGCCTACAGAAATCAGGAACAGACAGATTTATCTGGTTGCCAGCCACCATGGACTACATGGACTCTGGAATGAAATACACCCCCAATAAGGGACAGGTACTGTGGCCGTTTCTTCCTCTGGTGTTTATTTTGGTGTGTGTGGACAAATAGCTTGGTTGATTGGGGACCACCTCTCACAATTTAAGCTTCTATTACGTGTGTGTCTGTCATGCGTTTATTGACGGTTAGAGAGCTGCTCTGTTTATTGACGGTTAGAGAGCTGCTCTGTTTATTGACGGTTAGAGAGCTGCTCTGTTTGTTGAGGGTTAGAGAGCTGCTCTGTTTATTGACGGTTAGAGAGCTGCTCTGTTTATTGACGGTTAGAGAGCTGCTCTGTTTATTGACGGTTAGAGAGCTGCTCTGTTTATTGACGGTTAGAGAGCTGCTCTGTTTGTTGAGGGTTAGAGAGCTGCTCTGTTTATTGACGGTTAGAGAGCTGCTCTGTTTATTGACGGTTAGAGAGCTGCTCTGTTTATTGACGGTTAGAGAGCTGCTCTGTTTATTGACGGTTAGAGAGCTGCTCTGTTTATTGACGGTTAGAGAGCTGCTCTGTTTGTTGAGGGTTAGAGAGCTGCTCTGTTTGTTGAGGGTTAGAGAGCTGCTCTGTTTATTGACGGTTAGAGAGCTGCTCTGTTTATTGACGGTTAGAGAGCTGCTCTGTTTGTTGAGGGTTAGAGAGCTGCTCTGTTTGTTGAGGGTTAGAGAGCTGCTCTGTTTATTGACGGTTAGAGAGCTGCTCTGTTTATTGACGGTTAGAGAGCTGCTCTGTTTGTTGAGGGTTAGAGAGCTGCTCTGTTTGTTGAGGGTTAGAGAGCTGCTCTGCTTATTGATGGTTCGAGAGCTGCTCTGCTTATTGAGGGTTAGAGAGCTGCTCTGCTTATTGACGGTTAGAGAGCTGCTCTGCTTATTGACGGTTAGAGAGCTGCTCTGCTTATTGACGGTTAGAGAGCTGCTCTGTTTATTGACGGTTAGAGAGCTGCTCTGTTTATTGAGGGTTAGAGAGCTGCTCTGCTTATTGACGGTTAGAGAGCTGCTCTGCTTATTGACGGTTAGAGAGCTGCTCTGCTTATTGACGGTTAGAGAGCTGCTCTGCTTATTGACGGTTAGAGAGCTGCTCTGCTTATTGACGGTTAGAGAGCTGCTCTGCTTATTGACGGTTAGAGAGCTGCTCTGCTTATTGACGGTTAGAGAGCTGCTCTGTTTATTGACGGTTAGAGAGCTGCTCTGTTTATTGACGGTTAGAGAGCTGCTCTGTTTATTGACGGTTAGAGAGCTGCTCTGTTTATTGACGGTTAGAGAGCTGCTCTGCTTATTGACGGTTAGAGAGCTGCTCTGCTTAATTGAGGGTTAGAGAGCTGCTCTGCTTATTGACGGTTAGAGAGCTGCTCTGCTTATTGACGGTTAGAGAGCTGCTCTGCTTATTGACGGTTAGAGAGCTGCTCTGTTTATTGACGGTTAGAGAGCTGCTCTGTTTATTGAGGGTTAGAGAGCTGCTCTGTTTATTGACGGTTAGAGAGCTGCTCTGCTTATTGACGGTTAGAGAGCTGCTCTGCTTATTGACGGTTAGAGAGCTGCTCTGCTTATTGACGGTTAGAGAGCTGCTCTGCTTATTGACGGTTAGAGAGCTGCTCTGCTTATTGACGGTTAGAGAGCTGCTCTGCTTATTGACGGTTAGAGAGCTGCTCTGTTTATTGACGGTTAGAGAGCTGCTCTGTTTATTGACGGTTAGAGAGCTGCTCTGTTTATTGACGGTTAGAGAGCTGCTCTGTTTATTGACGGTTAGAGAGCTGCTCTGCTTATTGACGGTTAGAGAGCTGCTCTGCTTATTGACGGTTAGATAGCTGCTCTGTTTATTGACGGTTAGAGAGCTGCTCTGTTTATTGACGGTTAGAGAGCTGCCCAAGCTGCTCTGCTTATTGACATTCTCATTAGCCACACCTACAGTTGGGAGGTGCCAACACTCCTATTTACATTGATGTCCTAAAGCATTAGGAAACTGATGATGACATCTTAGTCACACAACATAATGATCAAATACTTTAATTGATAGTGCAATGGCATCTACAGTACAGCTTTTCATTGGCCTGATGAAGCTAGGCTGATCATTCATTGGCCTGATGAAGCTAGGCTGATCATTCATTGGCCTGATGAAGCTAGGCTGATCATTCATTGGCCTGATGAACCTAGCCTGATCATTCATGGGCCTGATGAAGCTAGCCTGATCATTCATGGGCCTGATGAAGCTAGCCTGATCATTCATGGGCCTGATGAAGCTAGCCTGATCATTAATTTGCTTTGTAAATTAGCATTGTGGCTCTGGTCTGCTCATTGCTAAAGAGATATCTGATAGAATACACTGTCATCAGTCCCATTCATTCACTGCAGTCTTCCAAGCAATCGGACACCAGCATAGTTCATTGAAAATGCAACCAATAAAAGCTTGACTATTTTGGTGGGGGCAGCAGAGCTAGAGCGAGGAGGGGGCCCTTCCCTACCTATACAATGGTAAGAGAACTTCCACACCTGAAGGCTACACAGCCGTGGGTCTCTCACTGTAATGTTCTCCGAGCTAAAGACGGGCTTCCATCACATCAATCTCTATGCCGAGGGCGTGGTAGCAACTGATGGTATTAACTATGTTGTTAAGTATGTAGTGGGGATTGTTTTCAGGCTGTTGGTCTGAAGACTGATTTCATGGCATGTCAATATGAAGAGTCTCTATAGATTGAGCTGTAGTCATTAAAAGGTCATGCGATGCAGGATAGCTATTATTGCTACCAACTCCGGGCCCTAGTTATAGCTTACACTGTCAGGAAAAACTCTTGGACCTAAATTTAGCTCTGTGTTAAAATGCTGTAGAAAAAGAGTGGGAGTAGAATGAACCAATCAGAAACCACAACACGGTGATGCACCGATCCCATTGTCCTGTCGCGACATGTTCCCAGGGAACTATTCAATGTACGGTTGTTACCGTGGAGAGGGTGTGATTTATACTTAAAACGTTTTAATCCCTTCAGAGTAGTGATGTTGTAATCTATACTGAACAAACGTATAGACGCAACAGTGTTGGTTTCATGAGCTGAAATAAAAGATACCAGAAATGTTCCATACTGCACAAAAAAAGCTTATTTATCTCAAATGTTGTGCACAAATTTGTTTACATCCCTGTTAGTGAGCATTTTTCCTTTGCTAAAATAATCCATCCACTTGACAGATGTGGCATATCAAGAAGCTGATTAAACAGCATGATCATTACACAGGTGCACCTTGTGCTGGGGACTACAAAAGGCCACTCTAAAATGTGCTGTTTTGTCACATAACACAGATATCTCAAGTTTTGAGGGAGTGTGCAATTGGCATGCTGACTGCAGGAATGTCCACCAGAGCTGTTGCCACATCATTTAATGTACATTTCTCTACCATAAACTGCCTCCAACTTCGTTTTAGAGAATTTAGCAGTACGTCAAATCGGAGGGCATGTTGTCCGGACCTCTGGCAGTGTCTATGGGGTGCCACAGGGTTCAATTCTCAGGCCGACTCTCTTCTCTGTATACATTAATGATGTCGCTCTTGCTGCTGGTGATTCTCTGATCCACCTCTATGCAGACGACACCATTCGGTATTCATCTGGCCCTCCTTTGACACAGTGTTAATTAACAAACCTCCAAACGAGCTTCAATGCCATACAGCACTCCTTCCGTGGCCTCCAACTGCTCTTAAATGCTAGTAAAACTAAATGCATGCTCTTCAACTGATCGCTACCCAACACCTGTCCGCCCATCCAGCATCACTACTCTGGACGGTTCTGACTTAGAATATGTGGACAAATACAAATACCACATTAAGCATCTTCAATCCGAAATTAAATCTAGAATTGGCTTCCTATTTCACAACAAAGCTTCCTTCACTAATGCTGCCAAACATACCCTCGTAAAACTGACCATCCTACCGATCCTTGACTTCGGTTCGTCATTCACAAAATCGCCTCCAACACTCTACTCAGCAAATTGGATGTAGTCTATCACAGTGCCATCCGTTTTGTCACCAAAGCCCCATATACTACCCACCACTGCGACCTATATGCTCATGTTGGCTGGCCCTCTCTTCATACTCGTTGCCAAACCCACTGGCTCCAGGTCATCTATAAGTCTATGCTAGGTAAAGCCCTGCCTTATCTTGGCTCACTGGTCACCATAGCAACACCCACCCGTAGCACGCGCTCCAGCAGGTATATTGCACTGGTCATCCCCAAAGCCAACACCTCCTTTGGCCGCCTTTCCTTCCAGTTCGCTGCTGCCAGTGACTGGAACGAGTCTTATATCTCCCTCTCTAACTTTAAGCATCAGCTGTCGGAGCAGCTCACAGATCACTGTACCTGTACACAGCCCATCTGTAAATTGCCCACCCAACTACCTCATCCCCATATTATTACTTACCCTCTTGCTCTTTTGCACCCCAGTATTTCTACTTGCACATCATCATCTGCACATCTATCACTCCAGTGTTAATGCTACATTGTAATTATTGTGCCTCTATGGCCTATTTATTGCCTTACCTCCTTGATCTGCCCACACTACACTACATACATGTTTCTATTGTATTATTGACTGTACGTTTGTTTACGTGTAACTCTGTGTTGTTGTTTGTGTCGAACTGCTTTGCTTTATCTTGGCCAGGTCGCAGTTGTAAATTAGAATTTGTTCTCAACTACTACTACAACAACAACAACTAGCCTACCTGGTTAAATAAAGGTGAAATAAAAAATGAAAAAAGATACTATATTTATTGAAGATTATATGGCAATTTTGAGTTCAATCAATTATTTTCTCATATCGAATTATTTTGTTAAAATATAATGTTTCAGGAATCATACACTTGTGTTTCTAAGAACAGAAACGATTTTTTACAAATCTGATATGGTGGGTTATGAGCTTTTTGAGGTGGATGTACACCCCTGTGCGTTTTGAGGTGGATGTACACACCTGTGCATTTTGAGGTGCATGTACACACCTGTGCGTTTTGAGGTGGATGTACACCCCTGTGCGTTTTGAAGTGGATGTACACCCCTGTGCGTTTTGAGGTGGATGTACACCCCTGTGCGTTTTTAGGTTGAGGTACACCCCTGTCCGTTTTGAGGTGGAGGTACACCCCTGTGCGTTTTGAGGTGGATGTACACCCCTGTGCGTTTTGAGGTGGATGTACACCCCTGTGCGTTTTGAGGTGGATGTACACCCCTGTGCGTTTTGAGGTGGATGTACACCCCTGTGCGTTTTGAGGTGGATGTACACCCCCCTGTGCGTTTTGAGGTGGATGTACACCCCCCTGTGCGTTTTGAGGTGGATGTACACCCCCCTGTGCGTTTTGAGGTGGATGTACACCCCCCTGTGCGTTTTGAGGTGGATGTACACCCCCCTGTGCGTTTTGAGGTGGATGTACACCCCCCTGTGCGTTTTGAGGTGGATGTACACCCCCCTGTGCGTTTTGAGGTGGATTGGCACACCCCCCTGTGCGTTTTGAGGTGGATTGGCACACCCCCCTGTGCGTTTTGAGGTGGATTGGCACACGTGTGCATTTTGAGGTGGAATGACACCCCCAGGGAGAATATTATTGGCAAAGAAGATGCCGTAGAAGTGTTGTAGTGTTCAGGTCTGAGCCAACAGCAGTCTTGGCACAGAGAGAATTGTGGGTGATTGTAGTCAGGCAGTCTGTCTATCAGGTGTTATACAACACTCCTTCCGTGGCCTCCAACTGCTCTTAAACGCTAGTAAAACCAAATGCATGCTTTTCAACCGTTCGCTGCCTGCACCCGCACGCCTGACTAGCATCACCACCCTGGATGTTTCCGACCTAGAATATGTGGACATCTATAAGTACCTAGGTGTCTGGCTAGACTGTAAACTCTCCTTCCAGACTCATATCAAACATCTCCAATCGAAAATCAAATCTAGAGTCGGCTTTCTATTCCGCAACAAAGCCTCCTTCACTCACGCCGCCAAACTTACCCTAGTAAAACTGACTATCCTACCGATCCTCGACTTCGGCGATGTCATCTACAAAATGGCTTCCAACACTCTACTCAGCAAACTGGATGCAGTCTATCAGAGTGCCATCCGTTTTGTCACTAAAGTACCTTATACCACCCACCACTGCGACCTGTATGCTCTAGTTGGCTGGCCCTCGCTACATATTCGTCGCCAGACCCACTGGCTCCAGGTCATCTACAAGTCCATGCTAGGTAAAGCTCCGCCTTATCTCAGTTCACTGGTCACGATGGCAACGCCCACCCGTAGCACGCGCTCCAGCAGGTGTATCTCACTGATCATCCCTAAAGCCAACACCTCATTTGGCCGCCTTTCGTTCCAGTTCTCTGCTGCCTGTGACTGGAACGAATTGCAAAAATCGCTGAAGTTGGAGACTTTTATCTCCCTCACCAACTTCAAACATCTGCTATCTGAGCAGCTAACCGATCGCTGCAGCTGTACATAGTCTATCGGTAAATAGCCCACCCATTTTCACCTACCTCATCCCCATACTGTTTTTATTTATTTACTTTTCTGCTCTTTTGCACACCAATATCTCTACCTGTACATGACCATCTGATCATTTATCACTCCAGTGTTAATCTGCAAAATTGTAATTATAGACTCTTTTTTCTACTGTGTTATTGACTTGTTAATTGTTTACTCCATGTGTAACTCTGTGTTGTCTGTTCACACTGCTATGCTTTATCTTGGCCAGGTCGCAGTTGCAAATGAGAACTTGTTCTCAACTAGCCTACCTGGTTAAATAAAAAATAAAAAAATTAATTGACGTTGGCTATAAGCAAATAGAACCTTCTTTAGGTTGTGTTGTTGAATCCCAAAATACAACATTGTTACTTTGTTTTCGCTTTTTAAACAAAGCGCCAACGAAACTCAAACAACCTGGAGTGAGTTATTTGACCAAGTGCTTAGTGGAGCTCCCTCAGTGCTTAGTGGAGCTCCCTCAGTGCTTAGTGGAGCTCCCTCAGTGCTTAGTGGAGCTCCCTCAGTGCTTAGTGGAGCTCCCTCAGTGCTTAGTGGAGCTCCCTCAGTGCTTAGTGGAGCTCCCTCAGTGATTAGTGGAGCTCCCTCCTAGCAAGTTTGGCAACATTTAACTCAGTGAAAGTCTTCCTCCCACTCTGTCTCTCTCTCTCCCTCTCTCTGTCTCTCTGTCAATTCAATTCAAGGGGCTTTATTGGCATGGGAAACATGTCAACATTGCCAATGCAAGTGAGGTAGATAATATATAAAGTGAAATAAACACTAAAATTAAGAGTAAACATTACACATACAGAAGTTTCAAAACAATAAACAATAAAAAATATTATATATATATATATACCCTCTCTCTTTCTCTCTCTGCGTCTGCCTCTCTCTCTGCGTCTGCCTCTCTCTCTGCGTCTGCCTCTCTCTCTGCGTCTGCCTCTCTCTCTGCGTCTGCCTCTCTCTCTCTCTCTCTCTCTCTCTGCCTCTCTCTCTCTCTCTCTCTCTCTCTGCGTCTGCCTCTCTCTCTCTCTCTGCATCTGCCTCTCTCTCTCTCCCTCTCTCTCTCCCTCTCTCTCTCTGCCTCTCTCTCTCTGCCTCTCTATCTCTCTGCCTCTCTATCTCTCTGCCTCTCTATCTCTCTGCCTCTCTATCTCTCTGCCTCTCTATCTCTCTGCCTCTCTTTCTCTCTGCCTCTCTTTCTCTCTGCCTCTCTCTCTCTGCGCCTCTCTCTCTCTGCGTCTCTCTCTGCCTCTCTCTCTCTCTCTCTGCATCTCTCTCTCTCTTGCTCTGCGTCTGCCTCTCTCTCCTCTCTCTCTCTGCGTTCTGCCCTTATCTCTCTATCTACTCTCCTCTCTCTCTCTCTCTATCTCTCTCTATCTCTCTCTCTCTCTCTCCTCTCTCTCTCTGGGCCTCTTCTCCTCTATCTCTGGTCTTCTGCCTCTCTCCCTTCTCTCTCTGCGTCTGCCTCTCTCTCTCTCTCTCTGCTGTCTGCCTCTCGGTCTGCCTCGTTCTCTCTGCGTCTGCTCTCTCTGCGTCTCTCTGTCTCTCTGCGGTCTGCTCTGCTCCTCTCTCTCTCTCTCTTGCGTCCATGTCTCTCTCTCTCTCTCTCTCTCTCTTCTCTGCGGTCTGACTCTCTACTCTCTCTCTCTCTCTGCCGTACCTGTCTCTCTTCTCTCTCTCTCGCTCTCTCCTGCGATCTGGCCTACTTCTCTCTCTCCTCTCTCTCTCTGCGATCTGCCTCTCTCTCTCTCTCTGCGTCTGCTCTCTCTCTCTCTCTCTCCTCTCTCTGGCGGTTCGACCTCTCTACATCTCTCTCTCTCTCTCCTCTGCCGATCTAGCCGCTGCTCTCTCTCTCTCTTCTCTCTCTCTCCTTGCGTCGCCTCAGCTCTTCTCTCTCTCTCTCTCTCTCTCTCTCTCTGCGGATGCGGCCTCTCTCTCTCTCTCTCTCTCTCTCTCTCTGCGTCGCCTCTCTCTCTCTCTCTCTCTCTCTCGTCCTGGCCTCTCTCTCTCTCTCTTCTCTTCTCTCTCTCTCTCTCTCTGCGTCCTGCTCTCTCTCTCTCTCTCTCTCTCTCTCTCTCTCTCCTCTATCAATTCAATTCAATTCAAGGGCTTTATTGGCATGGGAAACATGTGTTAACATTGCCAAAGCAAGTGAGGTAGACAACATACAAAGTGAATATATAAAGTGAAAAACAACAAAAATTAACAGTAAACATTACACATACAGAAGTTTCAAAACAGTAAAGACATTACAAATGTCATATTATATATATATATACAGTGTTCTAACAATGTACAAATGGCTAAAGGACACAGATAAAATAAATAAGCATAAATATGGGTTGTATTACAATGGTGTTTGTTCTTCACTGGTTGCCCTTTTCTCGTGGCAACAGGTCACAAATCTTGCTGCTGTGATGGCACACTGTGGAATTTCACCCAGTAGATATGGGAGTTTTTCAAAATTGGATTTGTTTTCGAATTCTTTGTGGATCTGTGTAATCTGAGGGAAATATGTCTCTCTAATATGGTCATACATTGGGCAGGAGGTTAGGAAGTGCAGCTCAGTTTCCACCTCATTTTGTGGGCAGTGAGCACATAGCCTGTCTCTCTTGAGAGCCATGTCTGCCTACGGCGGCCTTTTCTCAATAGCAAGGCTATGCTCACTGAGTCTGTACATAGTCAAGGCTTTCCTTAATTTTGGGTCAGTCACAGTGGTCAGGTATTCTGCCGCTGTGTACTCTCTGTGTAGGGCCAAATAGCATTCTAGTTTGCTCTGTTTTTTGTTAATTCTTCCAATGTGTTAAGTAGTTATCTTTTTGGTTTTCTCATGATTTGGTTGGGTCTAATTGTGCTGCTGTCCTGGGGCTCTGTAGTGTGTGTTTGTGTTTGTGAACAGAGCCCCAGGACCAGCTTGCTTAGGGGACTCTTCTCCAGGTTCATCTCTCTGTAGGTGATGGCCTTTGTTATGGAAGGTTTTGTGAATCGCTTCCTTTTAGGGTGGTTGTAGAATTTAACAGCTCTTTTCTGGATTTTGATAATTAGTGGGTATCGGCCTAATTCTGCTCCTCGCATGCAGTATTTGGTGTTCTACGTTGTACACGGAGGATATTTTTGCAGACTTATGCCGTGCAGAGTCTCAATTTGGTGTTTGTCCCATTTTGTGAAGTCTTGGTTGGTGAGCGGACCCCAGACCTCACAACCATAAAGGGACAATGGGCTCTATGACTGATTCAAGTATTTTTAGCCAAATCCTAAGTTGGTATGTGAAATTTATGTTTCTTTTGCTGGCATAGAATGCCCTTCTTGCCTGTCTCTCAGATCGTTCACAGCTTTGTGGAAGTTACCCTGTGGTGCTGATGTTTAGGCCAAGGTATGTTATAGTTTTTGTGTGCTCTAGGGCAACAGTGTCTAGATGGACTTTGTATTTGTGGTCCTGGTGACTGGACCTTTTTTTGGAACACCATTATTTTGGTCTTACTGAGATTTACTGTCAGGGCCCAGGTCTGACAGAATCTGTGATAAGATCTAGGTGTGCTGTAGCCCCCTGGTTGGTGACAGAAGCACCAGATCATCAGCAAACAGCAGACATTTGACTTCGGATTCTAGCAGGGGAGGCCGGGTGCTGCAGACTTTTCTAGTGCCCTCGCCAATTCGTTGATATATATGTTGAAGAGGGTGGCTTAAGCTGCATCCCTGTCTAACCCCACGACCCTGTGTGAAGAAATGTGTGTTTTTTTTGCCATTTTAACCACACACTTGTTGTTGTACATTGATTTTATAATGTCGTATTGTTTTACCCCCAACACCGCTTTCCATCAGTTTGTTATAGCAGACCCTCATGCCAGATTGAGTCGAAGGCTTTTTTGAAATCAACAAAGCATGAGAAGACTTTGCCTTTGTTTTGGTTTGTTGATTTCAATTAGGTGGTGCAGGTGAATACGTGTGTCTTTTACGGTAATGGTAAAAAGCCAATTTGACATTTGCTCAGTACATTGTTTTCATGAGGAAATGTACGAGTCTGTTAATAATAATGCAGAGATTTTCC
>NC_034191.2:4087642-4185142 GCF_002021735.2 Oncorhynchus kisutch
TTTCCTAATAATTTGCTCCTGGTGAAAACTTAAAACGTCATTCAGAAAGCTGAATTTTGTTGCATATATTTCCACAATACTGTAGATATATTAGCCGTGTATTGACTCTTGCTACTGATTCCTCCTAGCATGTGTCCGGTACAGTGGTCTGTGTGTGTTACTGTAATTGAATTATGCCAATGTGTTTTCATTAATTGAAAACCCTAAATCTATTTTATGAGAATTTGTAAGATTCTTGTTTGCATAAAATAGACGGAGACCAGCCATTTCAATAATAGTTAACAGAATTTATTCTCGGAGCGCGCTGCCACTTTACCACGAGCAACAGTTTATATACAATAACATGACGTCATTTCATTGCTTCATTACATTGGTCAATAGTTCATTCTAACTTACTAACATACTCACAGGTCACACAACATAACTGAATTAACTTTTGACCCCCCCCCAACATTATCGATCACCACTTAGCTGACAGTTCTAACTAACAGAAAACCTAGGAATGCACTCACAGCCTTATCTAAAACACCCCAGAGCTCAGTTTCATCGGTTCAACCATAGGGTAACTACCTTATCTGCTTACTTAATCCTCAACCCATTCGTTTCTGCCTAGTTGGAATGGTGTTCATTAACTTTAATTACTCCTTGTCCGTGGCACACAATCCCTTCTTATGAACTCATATTGTTAATCAGATATAACAAAACAGAGTATAAGTTTACTTAGTTACAGTTCCATTTAAAATGATTTGTTTAGTCATTTGATCATAATTTTCAGTCAGTCAGTTGTATGTCGCAACACAGTGGTCACATTTCTGAAACACACCTACCGGCCTCGACACAGGTCACATGACTTGTCTCGTCACAGGTCACATGTACCTTACATGTTGATCTAACTCAGGCACTTAGACTTTCTCTTGCTTTTTAGGAGAAACTGAGAGGAGGTATCACCCGTGTGTCGGCGTAGAGCCTCGCCAGTGTGTCGGTCTAGAGCCTCGCCAGTGTGTCGGTCTAGAGCCTCACCAGTGTGTCGGTGTAGAGCCTCGCCAGTGTGTCGGTCTAGAGCCTCACCAGTGTGTCGGTCTAGAGCCTCACCAGTGTGTCAGTCTAGAGCCTCACCAGTGTGTCGGTCTAGAGCCTCACCAGTGTAGAGCCTCACCAGTGTGTCGGTCTAGAGCCTCACCAGTGTAGAGCCTCACCAGTGTGTCGGTCTAGAGCCTCACCAGTGTAGAGCCTCACCAGTGTAGAGCCTCACCAGTTTGTCGGTCTAGAGCCTCACCAGTGTAGAGTCTCAGCAGCATAGAGCCTCGCCAGGTGTGTCGGTCTAGAGCCTCACCAGTGTGTCGGCGTAGAGCCTCGCCAGTGTGTCGGTCTAGAGCCTCACCAGTGTGTCAGTCTAGAGCCTCACCAGTGTGTCGGTCTAGAGCCTCACCAGTGTAGAGCCTCACCAGTGTGTCGGTCTAGAGCCTCACCAGTGTAGAGCCTCACCAGTGTGTCGTCTAGAGCCTCACCAGTGTAGAGCCTCACCAGTGTAGAGCCTCACCAGTGTGTCGGTCTAGAGCCTCACCAGTGTAGAGCCTCACCAGTGTGTCGGTCTAGAGTCTCAGCAGCATAGAGCCTCGCCAGTGGTGTCGGTCTAGAGCCTCACCAGTGTGTCGGCGTAGAGCCTCGCCAGTGTGTCGGTCTAGAGCCTCACCAGTGTGTCGGTCTAGAGCCTCACCAGTGTGTCAGTCTAGAGCCTCACCAGTGTGTCGGTCTAGAGCCTCACCAGTGTAGAGCCTCACCAGTGTGTCGGTCTAGAGCCTCACCAGTGTAGAGCCTCACCAGTGTGTCGGTCTAGAGCCTCACCAGTGTAGAGCCTCACCAGTGTAGAGCCTCACCAGTGTGTCGGTCTAGAGCCTCACCAGTGTAGAGCCTCACCAGTGTGTCGGTCTAGAGTCTCAGCAGCATAGAGCCTCGCCAGTGTGTCGGTCTAGAGCCTCACCAGTGTGTCGGCGTAGAGCCTCGCCAGTGTGTCGGTCTAGAGCCTCACCAGTGTGTCGGTCTAGAGCCTCACCAGTGTGTCAGTCTAGAGCCTCACCAGTGTGTCGGTCTAGAGCCTCACCAGTGTAGAGCCTCACCAGTGTGTCGGTCTAGAGCCTCATCAGTGTAGAGCCTCACCAGTGTAGAGCCTCACCAGTGTGTCGGTACAGAGCCTCACCGGTTGTAGAGCCTCACCAGTGTAGAGCCTCACCAGTGTATCGGTATAGAGCCTCACCAGTGTAGAGCCTCACCAGTGTAGAGCCTCACCAGTGTGTCGGTAAAGAGCCTCACCAGTGTAGAGCCTCACCAGTGTGTCGGTCTAGAGCCTCATCAGTGTAGAGCCTCACCAGTGTGTCGGTACAGAGCCTCACCGGTGTAGAGCCTCACCAGTGTAGAGCCTCACCAGTGTATCGGTATAGAGCCTCACCAGTGTAGAGCCTCACCAGTGTAGAGCCTCACCAGTGTGTCGGTAAAGAGCCTCACCAGTGTAGAGCCTCACCAGTGTGTCGGTATAGAGCCTCACCAGTGTGTCGGCGTAGAGCCTCAGCAGCATAGAGCCTCACCAGTGTGTCGGCGTAGAGCCTCAGCAGCATAGAGCCTCACCAGTGTGTCGGCGTAGAGGCCTCAGCAGCATAGAGCCTCACCAGGTGTGTCGGTATAGAGCCTCAGCAGCGTAGAGCCTCACCAGTGTGTCGGTGTAGAGCCTCACCAGTGTGTCGGTGTAGAGCCTCACCAGTGTTGAGCCTCACCAGTGTTGAGCCTCACCGGTGTAGAGCCTCACCAGTGTGTCGGTGTAGAGCCTCACCAGTGTAGAGCCTCGCCAGTGTGTCGGCATAGAGCCTCGCCAGTGTGTCGGTCTAGAGCCTCACCAGTGTAGAGCCTCGCCAGTGTGTCGGTCTAGAGCCTCACACAGTGTAGAGCCTCGCCAGTGTGTCGGTCTAGAGCCTCACCAGTGTAGAGCCTCGCCAGTGTGTCGGTCTAGAGCCTCACCAGTGTAGAGCCTCACCAGTGTGTCGGTCTAGAGCCTCACCAGTGTAGAGCCTCACCAGTGTGTCGGTCTAGAGCCTCACCAGTGTAGAGCCTCACCAGTGTGTCGGTCTAGAGCCTCACCAGTGTAGAGCCTCACCAGTGTAGAGCCTCACCAGTCTAGAGCCTCACCAGTGTGTCGGTCTAGAGCCTCACCAGTGTGTCGGTTATAGAGCCTTACCAGTGTGTCGGTCTAGAGTCTCAGCAGCATAGAGCCTCGCCAGTGCGTCGGTATAGAGCCTCACCAGTGTGTCGGTACAGAGCCTCACCAGTGTGTCGGTACAGAGCCTCACCGGTGTAGAGCCTCACCAGTGTAGAGCCTCACCAGTGTAGAGCCTCACCAGTGTGTCGGTAAAGAGCCTCACCAGTGTGTCTGTCTAGAGCCTCACCAGTGTGTCTGTATAGAGCCTCACCAGTGTGTCGGCGTAGAGCCTCAGCAGCATAGAGCCTCACCAGTGTGTCGGCGTAGAGCCTCTGCAGCATAGAGCCTCACCAGTGTGTCGGTGTAGAGCCTCACCAGTGTAGAGCCTCACCAGTGTGTCGGTGTAGAGCCTCAGCAGCATAGAGCCTCACCAGTGTGTCGGCGTAGAGCCTCAGCAGCATAGAGCCTCACCAGTGTGTCGGCGTAGAGCCTCAGCAGCATAGAGCCTCACCAGTGTAGAGCCTCACCAGTGTAGAGCCTCACCAGTGTAGAGCCTCGCCAGTGTGTCGGCATAGAGCCTCACCGGTGTGTCGGTGTAGAGCCTCACCAGTGTGTCGGCGTAGAGCCTCAGCAGTGTAGAGCCTCGCCAGTGTGTCGGTCTAGAGCCTCACCAGTGTAGAGCCTCGCCAGTGTGTCGGTCTAGAGCCTCACCAGTGTAGAGCCTCGCCAGTGTGTCGGTCTAGAGCCTCACCAGTGTAGAGCCTCACCAGTGTGTCGGTCTAGAGCCTCACCAGTGTAGAGCCTCACCAGTGTGTCGGTCTAGAGCCTCACCAGTGTAGAGCCTCACCAGTGTGTCGGTCTAGAGCCTCACCAGTGTAGAGCCTCACCAGTGTAGAGCCTCACCAGTGTAGAGCCTCACCAGTGTGTCGGTCTAGAGCCTCACCAGTGTGTCGGTATAGAGCCTTACCAGGTGTCGGTCTAGAGTCTCAGCAGCATAGAGCCTCGCCAGTGCGTCGGTATAGAGCCTCACCAGTGTAGAGCCTCACCAGTGTGTCGGTACAGAGCCTCACCAGTGTGTCGGTACAGAGCCTCACCGGTGTAGAGCCTCACCAGTGTAGAGCCTCACCAGTGGTGTCGGTAAAGAGCCTCACCAGTGTGTCTGTCTAGAGCCTCACCGGTGTGTCTGTATAGAGCCTCACCAGTGTGTCGGCGTAGAGCCCTCAGCAGCATAGAGCCTCACCAGTGTGTCGCGTAGAGCCTCTGCAGCATAGAGCCTCACCAGTGTGTCGGTGTAGAGCCTCACCAGTGTAGAGCCTCACCAGTGTAGAGCCTCACCAGTGTGTCGTGTAGAGCCTCAGCAGCATAGAGCCTCACCAGTGTGTCGGCGTAGAGCCTCAGCAGCATAGAGCCTCACCAGTGTAGAGCCTCACCAGTGTAGAGCCTCACCAGTGTAGAGCCTCGCCAGTGTGTCGGCATAGAGCCTCACCGGTGTGTCGGTGTAGAGCCTCACCAGTGTGTCGGCGTAGAGCCTCAGCAGTGTAGAGCCTCACCAGTGTGTCGGTGTAGAGCCTCACCAGTGTGTCGGTGTAGAGCCTCACCAGTGTGTCGGTGTAGAGCCTCACCAGTGTGTCGGTGTAGAGCCTCACCAGTGTGTCGGTGTAGAGCCTCAGCAGCATAGAGCCTCACCAGTGTAGAGCCTCACCAGTGTTTTGGTCTAGAGCTTCACCAGTGTGTCGGTATAGAGCCTCTGCAGCATAGAGCCTCACCAGTGTGTCGGTTGTAGAGCCTCACCAGTGTAGAGCCTCACCAGTGTAGAGCCTCACCAGTGTGTCGGTGTAGAGCCTCACCAGTGTAGAGCCTCACCAGTGTGTCGGTGTAGAGCCTCACCAGTGTGTCGGTGTAGAGCCTCACCAGTGTTTCGGTAAAGAGCCTCACCAGTGTGTAGAGCCTCACCAGTGTGTAGGTCTAGAGCCTCACCAGTGTGTCGGTCTAGAGCCTCACCAGTGTGTCGGTATAGAGCCTCGCCAGTGTGTCGGTATAGAGCCTCGCCAGTGTGTCGGTATAGAGCCTCAGCAGCGTCAAGCCTCACCAGTGTGTCGGCGTAGAGCCTCAGCCACATAGAGCCTCACCAGTGTGTCGGCGTAGAGCCTCAGCAGCATAGAGCCTCACCAGTGTGTCGGCGTAGAGCCTCAGCAGCATAGAGCCTCACCAGTGTGTCGGCGTAGAGCCTCACCAGTGTAGAGCCTCGCCAGTGTGTCGGCATAGAGCCTCACCGGTGTGTCGGTGTAGAGCCTCACCGGTGTGTCGGTGTAGAGCCTCACCGGTGTGTCGGCGTAGAGCCTCACCAGTGTAGAGCCTCACCAGTGTGTCGGTGTAGAGCCTCACCAGTGTGTCGGGGTGTAGAGCCTCACCAGTGTGTCGGTGTAGAGCCTCACCAGTGTGTCGGTGTAGAGCCTCACCAGCGTGTCGGCGTAGAGCCTCAGCAGCATAGAGCCTCACCAGTGTAGAGCCTCACCAGTGTTTTGGTCTAGAGCTTCACCAGTGTGTCGGTATAGAGCCTCAGCAGCATAGAGCCTCACCAGTGTGTCGGTATAGAGCCTCAGCAGCATAGAGCCTCACCAGTGTGTCAGTACAGAGCCTCACCAGTGTGTCGGTACAGAGCCTCACCAGTGTGTCGGTATAGAGCCTCACCAGTGTTTGGTCTAGAGCCTCACCAGTGTTTTGGTCTAGAGCCTCACCAGTGTGTCGGTGTAGAGCCTCACCAGTGTGTCGGTGTAGAGCCTCAGCAGCATAGAGCCTCACCAGTGTGTCGGCGTAGAGCCTCATCAGCATAGAGCCTCACCAGTGTGTCGGCGTAGAGCCTCACCAGTGTAGAGCCTCGCCAGTGTGTCGGCGTAGAGCCTCAGCAGCATAGAGCCTCACCAGTGTGTCGGCGTAGAGCCTCAGCAGCATAGAGCCTCACCAGTGTGTCGGCGTAGAGCCTCAGCAGCATAGAGCCTCAGCAGCATAGAGCCTCACCAGTGTAGAGCCTCACCAGTGTAGAGCCTCACCAGTGTAGAGCCTCGCCAGTGTGTCGGCATAGAGCCTCACCGGTGTGTCGGTGTAGAGCCTCACCGGTGTGTCGGTGTAGAGCCTCACCGGTGTGTCGGCGTAGAGCCTCAGCAGTGTAGAGCCTCACCAGTGTGTCGGTGTAGAGCCTCACCAGTGTGTCGGTGTAGAATCTCACCAGCGTGTCGGCGTAGAGCCTCAGCAGCATAGAGCCTCACCAGTGTAGAGCCTCACCAGTGTTTTGGTCTAGAGCTTCACCAGTGTGTCGGTATAGAGCCTCAGCAGCATAGAGCCTCACCAGTGTGTCGGTATAGAGCCTCAGCAGCATAGAGCCTCACCAGTGTTTCAGTACAGAGCCTCACCAGTGTGTCGGTCTAGAGCCTCACCAGTGTAGAGCCTCACCAGTGTGTCGGTCTAGAGTCTCAGCAGCATAGAGCCTCGCCAGTGTGTCGGTCTAGAGCCTCGCCAGTGTGTCGGTCTAGAGCCTCACCAGTGTGTCGGCGTAGAGCCTCGCCAGTGTGTCGGTCTAGAGCCTCACCAGTGTGTCGGTCTAGAGCCTCACCAGTGTGTCAGTCTAGAGCCTCACCAGTGTGTCGGTCTAGAGCCTCACCAGTGTAGAGCCTCACCAGTGTGTCGGTCTAGAGCCTCATCAGTGTAGAGCCTCACCAGTGTGTCGGTACAGAGCCTCACCGGTGTAGAGCCTCACCAGTGTAGAGCCTCACCAGTGTATCGGTATAGAGCCTCACCAGTGTAGAGCCTCACCAGTGTAGAGCCTCACCAGTGTGTCGGTAAAGAGCCTCACCAGTGTAGAGCCTCACCAGTGTGTCGGTCTAGAGCCTCATCAGTGTAGAGCCTCACCAGTGTGTCGGTACAGAGCCTCACCGGTGTAGAGCCTCACCAGTGTAGAGCCTCACCAGTGTATCGGTATAGAGCCTCACCAGTGTAGAGCCTCACCAGTGTAGAGCCTCACCAGTGTGTCGGTAAAGAGCCTCACCAGTGTAGAGCCTCACCAGTGTGTCGGTATAGAGCCTCACCAGTGTGTCGGCGTAGAGCCTCAGCAGCATAGAGCCTCACCAGTGTGTCGGCGTAGAGCCTCAGCAGCATAGAGCCTCACCAGTGTGTCGGCGTAGAGCCTCAGCAGCATAGAGCCTCACCAGTGTGTTGGTATAGAGCCTCAGCAGCGTAGAGCCTCACCAGTGTGTCGGTGTAGAGCCTCACCAGTGTGTCGGTGTAGAGCCTCACCAGTGTTGAGCCTCACCAGTGTTGAGCCTCACCGGTGTAGAGCCTCACCAGTGTGTCGGTGTAGAGCCTCACCAGTGTAGAGCCTCGCCAGTGTGTCGGCATAGAGCCTCGCCAGTGTGTCGGTCTAGAGCCTCACCAGTGTAGAGCCTCGCCAGTGTGTCGGTCTAGAGCCTCACCAGTGTAGAGCCTCGCCAGTGTGTCGGTCTAGAGCCTCACCAGTGTAGAGCCTCGCCAGTGTGTCGGTCTAGAGCCTCACCAGTGTAGAGCCTCGCCAGTGTGTCGGTCTAGAGCCTCACCAGTGTAGAGCCTCACCAGTGTGTCGGTCTAGAGCCTCACCAGTGTAGAGCCTCACCAGTGTGTCGGTCTAGAGCCTCACCAGTGTAGAGCCTCACCAGTGTAGAGCCTCACCAGTGTGTCGGTCTAGAGCCTCACCAGTGTGTCGGTATAGAGTCTCAGCAGCATAGAGCCTCGCCAGTGCGTCGGTATAGAGCCTCACCAGTGTAGAGCCTCACCAGTGTGTCGGTACAGAGCCTCACCAGTGTGTCGGTACAGAGCCTCACCGGTGTAGAGCCTCACCGGTGTAGAGCCTCACCAGTGTAGAGCCTCACCAGTGTAGAGCCTCACCAGTGTGTCGGTAAAGAGCCTCACCAGTGTAGAGCCTCACCAGTGTGCCGGTAAAGAGCCTCACCAGTGTGTCTGTCTAGAGCCTCACCAGTGTGTCTGTATAGAGCCTCACCAGTGTGTCGGCGTAGAGCCTCAGCAGCATAGAGCCTCACCAGTGTGTCGGCGTAGAGCCTCTGCAGCATAGAGCCTCACCAGTGTGTCGGTGTAGAGCCTCACCAGTGTAGAGCCTCACCAGTGTAGAGCCTCACCAGTGTGTCGGTGTAGAGCCTCAGCAGCATAGAGCCTCACCAGTGTGTCGGCGTAGAGCCTCAGCAGCATAGAGCTTCACCAGTGTGTCGGCGTAGAGCCTCACCAGTGTAGAGCCTCACCAGTGTAGAGCCTCACCAGTGTAGAGCCTCGCCAGTGTGTCGGCATAGAGCCTCACCGGTGTGTCGGTGTAGAGCCTCACCAGTGTGTCGGCGTAGAGCCTCAGCAGTGTAGAGCCTCACCAGTGTGTCGGTGTAGAGCCTCACCAGTGTGTCGGTGTAGAGCCTCACCAGTGTGTCGGTGTAGAGCCTCACCAGTGTGTCGGTGTAGAGCCTCACCAGTGTGTCGGTGTAGAGCCTCACCAGTGTGTCGGTGTAGAGCCTCAGCAGCATAGAGCCTCACCAGTGTAGAGCCTCACCAGTGTTTTGGTCTAGAGCTTCACCAGTGTGTCGGTATAGAGCCTCTGCAGCATAGAGCCTCACCAGTGTGTCGGTGTAGAGCCTCACCAGTGTAGAGCCTCACCAGTGTGTCGGTGTAGAGCCTCACCAGTGTAGAGCCTCACCAGTGTGTCGGTGTAGAGCCTCACCAGTGTTTCGGGGGAGAGCCTCACCAGTGTGTCGGTCTAGAGCCTCACCAGTGTAGAGCCTCACCAGTGTGTCGGTCTAGAGCCTCACCAGTGTAGAGCCTCACCAGTGTGTCGGTCTAGAGCCTCACCAGTGTAGAGCCTCACCAGTGTGTCGGTCTAGAGTCTCAGCAGCATAGAGCCTCGCCAGTGTGTCGGTCTAGAGCCTCACCAGTGTGTCGGCGTAGAGCCTCGCCAGTGTGTCGGTCTAGAGCCTCACCAGTGTGTCAGTCTAGAGCCTCACCAGTGTGTCGGTCTAGAGCCTCACCAGTGTAGAGCCTCACCAGTGTGTCGGTCTGGAGCCTCACCAGTGTAGAGCCTCACCAGTGTGTCGGTCTAGAGCCTCACCAGTGTAGAGCCTCACCAGTGTAGAGCCTCACCAGTGTGTCGGTCTAGAGCCTCACCAGTGTAGAGCCTCACCAGTGTGTCGGTCTAGAGTCTCAGCAGCATAGAGCCTCGCCAGTGTGTCGGTCTAGAGCCTCGCCAGTGTGTCGGTCTAGAGCCTCACCAGTGTGTCGGCGTAGAGCCTCACCAGTGTGTCGGCGTAGAGCCTCGCCAGTGTGTCGGCGTAGAGCCTCACCAGTGTGTCGGTCTAGAGCCTCACCAGTGTGTCGGTCTAGAGCCTCACCAGTGTGTCAGTCTAGAGCCTCACCAGTGTGTCGGTCTAGAGCCTCACCAGTGTAGAGCCTCACCAGTGTGTCGGTCTAGAGCCTCATCAGTGTAGAGCCTCACCAGTGTGTCGGTACAGAGCCTCACCGGTGTAGAGCCTCACCAGTGTAGAGCCTCACCAGTGTATCGGTATAGAGCCTCACCAGTGTAGAGCCTCACCAGTGTAGAGCCTCACCAGTGTGTCGGTAAAGAGCCTCACCAGTGTAAAGCCTCACCAGTGTGTCGGTATAGAGCCTCACCAGTGTGTCGGCGTAGAGCCTCAGCAGCATAGAGCCTCACCAGTGTGTCGGCGTAGAGCCTCAGCAGCATAGAGCCTCACCAGTGTGTCGGCGTAGAGCCTCAGCAGCATAGAGCCTCACCAGTGTGTTGGTATAGAGCCTCAGCAGCGTAGAGCCTCACCAGTGTGTCGGTGTAGAGCCTCACCAGTGTGTCGGTGTAGAGCCTCACCAGTGTTGAGCCTCACCAGTGTTGAGCCTCACCGGTGTAGAGCCTCACCAGTGTGTCGGTGTAGAGCCTCACCAGTGTAGAGCCTCGCCAGTGTGTCGGCATAGAGCCTCGCCAGTGTGTCGGTCTAGAGCCTCACCAGTGTAGAGCCTCGCCAGTGTGTCGGTCTAGAGCCTCACCAGTGTAGAGCCTCGCCAGTGTGTCGGTCTAGAGCCTCACCAGTGTAGAGCCTCGCCAGTGTGTCGGTCTAGAGCCTCACCAGTGTAGAGCCTCACCAGTGTGTCGGTCTAGAGCCTCACCAGTGTAGAGCCTCACCAGTGTGTCGGTCTAGAGCCTCACCAGTGTAGAGCCTCACCAGTGTGTCGGTCTAGAGCCTCACCAGTGTAGAGCCTCACCAGTGTAGAGCCTCACCAGTGTGTCGGTCTAGAGCCTCACCAGTGTGTCGGTCTAGAGCCTTACCAGTGTGTCGGTCTAGAGTCTCAGCAGCATAGAGCCTCGCCAGTGCGTCGGTATAGAGCCTCACCAGTGTAGAGCCTCACCAGTGTGTCGGTACAGAGCCTCACCAGTGTGTCGGTACAGAGCCTCACCGGTGTAGAGCCTCACCAGTGTAGAGCCTCACCAGTGTAGAGCCTCACCAGTGTGTCGGTAAAGAGCCTCACCAGTGTAGAGCCTCACCAGTGTGCCGGTAAAGAGCCTCACCAGTGTGTCTGTCTAGAGCCTCACCAGTGTGTCTGTATAGAGCCTCACCAGTGTGTCGGCGTAGAGCCTCAGCAGCATAGAGCCTCACCAGTGTGTCGGCGTAGAGCCTCTGCAGCATAGAGCCTCACCAGTGTGTCGGTGTAGAGCCTCACCAGTGTAGAGCCTCACCAGTGTAGAGCCTCACCAGTGTGTCGGTGTAGAGCCTCAGCAGCATAGAGCCTCACCAGTGTGTCGGCGTAGAGCCTCACCAGTGTGTCGGCGTAGAGCCTCAGCAGCATAGAGCCTCACCAGTGTGTCGGCGTAGAGCCTCAGCAGCATAGAGCCTCACCAGTGTAGAGCCTCACCAGTGTAGAGCCTCACCAGTGTAGAGCCTCGCCAGTGTGTCGGCATAGAGCCTCACCGGTGTGTCGGTGTAGAGCCTCACCAGTGTGTCGGTGTAGAGCCTCACCAGTGTGTCGGTGTAGAGCCTCACCAGTGTGTCGGTGTAGAGCCTCACCAGTGTGTCGGTGTAGAGCCTCACCAGTGTGTCGGTGTAGAGCCTCACCAGTGTGTCGGTGTAGAGCCTCAGCAGCATAGAGCCTCACCAGTGTAGAGCCTCACCAGTGTTTTGGTCTAGAGCTTCACCAGTGTGTCGGTATAGAGCCTCTGCAGCATAGAGCCTCACCAGTGTGTCGGTGTAGAGCCTCACCAGTGTAGAGCCTCACCAGTGTAGAGCCTCACCAGTGTGTCGGTGTAGAGCCTCACCAGTGTGTCGGTGTAGAGCCTCACCAGTGTTTCGGGGGAGAGCCTCACCAGTGTGTCGGTAAAGAGCCTCACCAGTGTGTAGAGCCTCACCAGTGTGTAGGTCTAGAGCCTCACCAGTGTGTCGGTCTAGAGCCTCACCAGTGTGTCGGTCTAGAGCCTCACCAGTGTGTCGGTCTAGAGCCTCGCCAGTGTGTCGGTATAGAGCCTCGCCAGTGTGTCGGTATAGAGCCTCGCCAGTGTGTCGGTATAGAGCCTCAGCAGCGTCAAGCCTCACCAGTGTGTCGGCGTAGAGCCTCAGCCACATAGAGCCTCACCAGTGTGTCGGCGTAGAGCCTCAGCAGCATAGAGCCTCACCAGTGTGTCGGCGTAGAGCCTCAGCAGCATAGAGCCTCACCAGTGTGTCGGCGTAGAGCCTCAGCAGCATAGAGCCTCACCAGTGTAGAGCCTCACCAGTGTAGAGCCTCACCAGTGTAGAGCCTCGCCAGTGTGTCGGCATAGAGCCTCACCGGTGTGTCGGTGTAGAGCCTCACCGGTGTGTCGGTGTAGAGCCTCACCGGTGTGTCGGCGTAGAGCCTCAGCAGTGTAGAGCCTCACCAGTGTGTCAGTGTAGAGCCTCACCAGTGTGTCGGTGTAGAGCCTCACCAGTGTGTCGGTGTAGAGCCTCACCAGTGTGTCGGTGTAGAATCTCACCAGCGTGTCGGCGTAGAGCCTCAGCAGCATAGAGCCTCACCAGTGTAGAGCCTCACCAGTGTTTTGGTCTAGAGCTTCACCAGTGTGTCGGCGTAGAGCCTCAGCAGCATAGAGCCTCACCAGTGTGTCGGCGTAGAGCCTCTGCAGCATAGAGCCTCACCAGTGTGTCGGTGTAGAGCCTCACCAGTGTAGAGCCTCACCAGTGTAGAGCCTCACCAGTGTGTCGGTGTAGAGCCTCAGCAGCATAGAGCCTCACCAGTGTGTCGGCGTAGAGCCTCAGCAGCATAGAGCTTCACCAGTGTGTCGGCGTAGAGCCTCAGCAGCATAGAGCCTCACCAGTGTAGAGCCTCACCAGTGTAGAGCCTCACCAGTGTAGAGCCTCGCCAGTGTGTCGGCATAGAGCCTCACCGGTGTGTCGGTGTAGAGCCTCACCAGTGTGTCGGCGTAGAGCCTCAGCAGTGTAGAGCCTCACCAGTGTGTCGGTGTAGAGCCTCACCAGTGTGTCGGTGTAGAGCCTCACCAGTGTGTCGGTGTAGAGCCTCACCAGTGTGTCGGTGTAGAGCCTCACCAGTGTGTCGGTGTAGAGCCTCACCAGTGTGTCGGTGTAGAGCCTCAGCAGCATAGAGCCTCACCAGTGTAGAGCCTCACCAGTGTTTTGGTCTAGAGCTTCACCAGTGTGTCGGTATAGAGCCTCTGCAGCATAGAGCCTCACCAGTGTGTCGGTGTAGAGCCTCACCAGTGTAGAGCCTCACCAGTGTGTCGGTGTAGAGCCTCACCAGTGTAGAGCCTCACCAGTGTGTCGGTGTAGAGCCTCACCAGTGTTTCGGGGGAGAGCCTCACCAGTGTGTCGGTCTAGAGCCTCACCAGTGTAGAGCCTCACCAGTGTGTCGGTCTAGAGCCTCACCAGTGTAGAGCCTCACCAGTGTGTCGGTCTAGAGCCTCACCAGTGTAGAGCCTCACCAGTGTGTCGGTCTAGAGTCTCAGCAGCATAGAGCCTCGCCAGTGTGTCGGTCTAGAGCCTCACCAGTGTGTCGGCGTAGAGCCTCGCCAGTGTGTCGGTCTAGAGCCTCACCAGTGTGTCAGTCTAGAGCCTCACCAGTGTGTCGGTCTAGAGCCTCACCAGTGTAGAGCCTCACCAGTGTGTCGGTCTGGAGCCTCACCAGTGTAGAGCCTCACCAGTGTGTCGGTCTAGAGCCTCACCAGTGTAGAGCCTCACCAGTGTAGAGCCTCACCAGTGTGTCGGTCTAGAGCCTCACCAGTGTAGAGCCTCACCAGTGTGTCGGTCTAGAGTCTCAGCAGCATAGAGCCTCGCCAGTGTGTCGGTCTAGAGCCTCGCCAGTGTGTCGGTCTAGAGCCTCACCAGTGTGTCGGCGTAGAGCCTCACCAGTGTGTCGGCGTAGAGCCTCGCCAGTGTGTCGGCGTAGAGCCTCACCAGTGTGTCGGTCTAGAGCCTCACCAGTGTGTCGGTCTAGAGCCTCACCAGTGTGTCAGTCTAGAGCCTCACCAGTGTGTCGGTCTAGAGCCTCACCAGTGTAGAGCCTCACCAGTGTGTCGGTCTAGAGCCTCATCAGTGTAGAGCCTCACCAGTGTGTCGGTACAGAGCCTCACCGGTGTAGAGCCTCACCAGTGTAGAGCCTCACCAGTGTATCGGTATAGAGCCTCACCAGTGTAGAGCCTCACCAGTGTAGAGCCTCACCAGTGTGTCGGTAAAGAGCCTCACCAGTGTAAAGCCTCACCAGTGTGTCGGTATAGAGCCTCACCAGTGTGTCGGCGTAGAGCCTCAGCAGCATAGAGCCTCACCAGTGTGTCGGCGTAGAGCCTCAGCAGCATAGAGCCTCACCAGTGTGTCGGCGTAGAGCCTCAGCAGCATAGAGCCTCACCAGTGTGTTGGTATAGAGCCTCAGCAGCGTAGAGCCTCACCAGTGTGTCGGTGTAGAGCCTCACCAGTGTGTCGGTGTAGAGCCTCACCAGTGTTGAGCCTCACCAGTGTTGAGCCTCACCGGTGTAGAGCCTCACCGGTGTGTCGGTGTAGAGCCTCACCAGTGTAGAGCCTCGCCAGTGTGTCGGCATAGAGCCTCGCCAGTGTGTCGGTCTAGAGCCTCACCAGTGTAGAGCCTCGCCAGTGTGTCGGTCTAGAGCCTCACCAGTGTAGAGCCTCGCCAGTGTGTCGGTCTAGAGCCTCACCAGTGTAGAGCCTCGCCAGTGTGTCGGTCTAGAGCCTCACCAGTGTAGAGCCTCACCAGTGTGTCGGTCTAGAGCCTCACCAGTGTAGAGCCTCACCAGTGTGTCGGTCTAGAGCCTCACCAGTGTAGAGCCTCACCAGTGTGTCGGTCTAGAGCCTCACCAGTGTAGAGCCTCACCAGTGTAGAGCCTCACCAGTGTGTCGGTCTAGAGCCTCACCAGTGTGTCGGTATAGAGCCTTACCAGTGTGTCGGTCTAGAGTCTCAGCAGCATAGAGCCTCGCCAGTGCGTCGGTATAGAGCCTCACCAGTGTAGAGCCTCACCAGTGTGTCGGTACAGAGCCTCACCAGTGTGTCGGTACAGAGCCTCACCGGTGTAGAGCCTCACCAGTGTAGAGCCTCACCAGTGTAGAGCCTCACCAGTGTGTCGGTAAAGAGCCTCACCAGTGTAGAGCCTCACCAGTGTGCCGGTAAAGAGCCTCACCAGTGTGTCTGTCTAGAGCCTCACCAGTGTGTCGGTCTAGAGCCTCACCAGTGTAGAGCCTCACCAGTGTGTCGGTCTAGAGTCTCAGCAGCATAGAGCCTCGCCAGTGTGTCGGTCTAGAGCCTCGCCAGTGTGTCGGTCTAGAGCCTCACCAGTGTGTCGGCGTAGAGCCTCACCAGTGTGTCGGCGTAGAGCCTCGCCAGTGTGTCGGCGTAGAGCCTCACCAGTGTGTCGGTCTAGAGCCTCACCAGTGTGTCGGTCTAGAGCCTCACCAGTGTGTCAGTCTAGAGCCTCACCAGTGTGTCGGTCTAGAGCCTCACCAGTGTAGAGCCTCACCAGTGTGTCGGTCTAGAGCCTCATCAGTGTAGAGCCTCACCAGTGTGTCGGTACAGAGCCTCACCGGTGTAGAGCCTCACCAGTGTAGAGCCTCACCAGTGTATCGGTATAGAGCCTCACCAGTGTAGAGCCTCACCAGTGTAGAGCCTCACCAGTGTGTCGGTAAAGAGCCTCACCAGTGTAAAGCCTCACCAGTGTGTCGGTATAGAGCCTCACCAGTGTGTCGGCGTAGAGCCTCAGCAGCATAGAGCCTCACCAGTGTGTCGGCGTAGAGCCTCAGCAGCATAGAGCCTCACCAGTGTGTCGGCGTAGAGCCTCAGCAGCATAGAGCCTCACCAGTGTGTTGGTATAGAGCCTCAGCAGCGTAGAGCCTCACCAGTGTGTCGGTGTAGAGCCTCACCAGTGTGTCGGTGTAGAGCCTCACCAGTGTTGAGCCTCACCAGTGTTGAGCCTCACCGGTGTAGAGCCTCACCGGTGTGTCGGTGTAGAGCCTCACCAGTGTAGAGCCTCGCCAGTGTGTCGGCATAGAGCCTCGCCAGTGTGTCGGTCTAGAGCCTCACCAGTGTAGAGCCTCGCCAGTGTGTCGGTCTAGAGCCTCACCAGTGTAGAGCCTCGCCAGTGTGTCGGTCTAGAGCCTCACCAGTGTAGAGCCTCGCCAGTGTGTCGGTCTAGAGCCTCACCAGTGTAGAGCCTCACCAGTGTGTCGGTCTAGAGCCTCACCAGTGTAGAGCCTCACCAGTGTGTCGGTCTAGAGCCTCACCAGTGTAGAGCCTCACCAGTGTGTCGGTCTAGAGCCTCACCAGTGTAGAGCCTCACCAGTGTAGAGCCTCACCAGTGTGTCGGTCTAGAGCCTCACCAGTGTGTCGGTATAGAGCCTTACCAGTGTGTCGGTCTAGAGTCTCAGCAGCATAGAGCCTCGCCAGTGCGTCGGTATAGAGCCTCACCAGTGTAGAGCCTCACCAGTGTGTCGGTACAGAGCCTCACCAGTGTGTCGGTACAGAGCCTCACCGGTGTAGAGCCTCACCAGTGTAGAGCCTCACCAGTGTAGAGCCTCACCAGTGTGTCGGTAAAGAGCCTCACCAGTGTAGAGCCTCACCAGTGTGCCGGTAAAGAGCCTCACCAGTGTGTCTGTCTAGAGCCTCACCAGTGTGTCTGTATAGAGCCTCACCAGTGTGTCGGCGTAGAGCCTCAGCAGCATAGAGCCTCACCAGTGTGTCGGCGTAGAGCCTCTGCAGCATAGAGCCTCACCAGTGTGTCGGTGTAGAGCCTCACCAGTGTAGAGCCTCACCAGTGTAGAGCCTCACCAGTGTGTCGGTGTAGAGCCTCAGCAGCATAGAGCCTCACCAGTGTGTCGGCGTAGAGCCTCACCAGTGTGTCGGCGTAGAGCCTCAGCAGCATAGAGCCTCACCAGTGTGTCGGCGTAGAGCCTCAGCAGCATAGAGCCTCACCAGTGTAGAGCCTCACCAGTGTAGAGCCTCACCAGTGTAGAGCCTCGCCAGTGTGTCGGCATAGAGCCTCACCGGTGTGTCGGTGTAGAGCCTCACCAGTGTGTCGGTGTAGAGCCTCACCAGTGTGTCGGTGTAGAGCCTCACCAGTGTGTCGGTGTAGAGCCTCACCAGTGTGTCGGTGTAGAGCCTCACCAGTGTGTCGGTGTAGAGCCTCACCAGTGTGTCGGTGTAGAGCCTCAGCAGCATAGAGCCTCACCAGTGTAGAGCCTCACCAGTGTTTTGGTCTAGAGCTTCACCAGTGTGTCGGTATAGAGCCTCTGCAGCATAGAGCCTCACCAGTGTGTCGGTGTAGAGCCTCACCAGTGTAGAGCCTCACCAGTGTAGAGCCTCACCAGTGTGTCGGTGTAGAGCCTCACCAGTGTGTCGGTGTAGAGCCTCACCAGTGTTTCGGGGGAGAGCCTCACCAGTGTGTCGGTAAAGAGCCTCACCAGTGTGTAGAGCCTCACCAGTGTGTAGGTCTAGAGCCTCACCAGTGTGTCGGTCTAGAGCCTCACCAGTGTGTCGGTCTAGAGCCTCGCCAGTGTGTCGGTATAGAGCCTCGCCAGTGTGTCGGTATAGAGCCTCGCCAGTGTGTCGGTATAGAGCCTCAGCAGCGTCAAGCCTCACCAGTGTGTCGGCGTAGAGCCTCAGCCACATAGAGCCTCACCAGTGTGTCGGCGTAGAGCCTCAGCAGCATAGAGCCTCACCAGTGTGTCGGCGTAGAGCCTCAGCAGCATAGAGCCTCACCAGTGTGTCGGCGTAGAGCCTCAGCAGCATAGAGCCTCACCAGTGTAGAGCCTCACCAGTGTAGAGCCTCACCAGTGTAGAGCCTCGCCAGTGTGTCGGCATAGAGCCTCACCGGTGTGTCGGTGTAGAGCCTCACCGGTGTGTCGGTGTAGAGCCTCACCGGTGTGTCGGCGTAGAGCCTCAGCAGTGTAGAGCCTCACCAGTGTGTCAGTGTAGAGCCTCACCAGTGTGTCGGTGTAGAGCCTCACCAGTGTGTCGGTGTAGAGCCTCACCAGTGTGTCGGTGTAGAATCTCACCAGCGTGTCGGCGTAGAGCCTCAGCAGCATAGAGCCTCACCAGTGTAGAGCCTCACCAGTGTTTTGGTCTAGAGCTTCACCAGTGTGTCGGCGTAGAGCCTCAGCAGCATAGAGCCTCACCAGTGTGTCGGCGTAGAGCCTCTGCAGCATAGAGCCTCACCAGTGTGTCGGTGTAGAGCCTCACCAGTGTAGAGCCTCACCAGTGTAGAGCCTCACCAGTGTGTCGGTGTAGAGCCTCAGCAGCATAGAGCCTCACCAGTGTGTCGGCGTAGAGCCTCAGCAGCATAGAGCTTCACCAGTGTGTCGGCGTAGAGCCTCAGCAGCATAGAGCCTCACCAGTGTAGAGCCTCACCAGTGTAGAGCCTCACCAGTGTAGAGCCTCGCCAGTGTGTCGGCATAGAGCCTCACCGGTGTGTCGGTGTAGAGCCTCACCAGTGTGTCGGCGTAGAGCCTCAGCAGTGTAGAGCCTCACCAGTGTGTCGGTGTAGAGCCTCACCAGTGTGTCGGTGTAGAGCCTCACCAGTGTGTCGGTGTAGAGCCTCACCAGTGTGTCGGTGTAGAGCCTCACCAGTGTGTCGGTGTAGAGCCTCAGCAGCATAGAGCCTCACCAGTGTAGAGCCTCACCAGTGTTTTGGTCTAGAGCTTCACCAGTGTGTCGGTATAGAGCCTCTGCAGCATAGAGCCTCACCAGTGTGTCGGTGTAGAGCCTCACCAGTGTAGAGCCTCACCAGTGTGTCGGTGTAGAGCCTCACCAGTGTAGAGCCTCACCAGTGTGTCGGTGTAGAGCCTCACCAGTGTTTCGGGGGAGAGCCTCACCAGTGTGTCGGTCTAGAGCCTCACCAGTGTAGAGCCTCACCAGTGTGTCGGTCTAGAGCCTCACCAGTGTAGAGCCTCACCAGTGTGTCGGTCTAGAGCCTCACCAGTGTAGAGCCTCACCAGTGTGTCGGTCTAGAGTCTCAGCAGCATAGAGCCTCGCCAGTGTGTCGGTCTAGAGCCTCACCAGTGTGTCGGCGTAGAGCCTCGCCAGTGTGTCGGTCTAGAGCCTCACCAGTGTGTCAGTCTAGAGCCTCACCAGTGTGTCGGTCTAGAGCCTCACCAGTGTAGAGCCTCACCAGTGTGTCGGTCTGGAGCCTCACCAGTGTAGAGCCTCACCAGTGTGTCGGTCTAGAGCCTCACCAGTGTAGAGCCTCACCAGTGTAGAGCCTCACCAGTGTGTCGGTCTAGAGCCTCACCAGTGTAGAGCCTCACCAGTGTGTCGGTCTAGAGTCTCAGCAGCATAGAGCCTCGCCAGTGTGTCGGTCTAGAGCCTCGCCAGTGTGTCGGTCTAGAGCCTCACCAGTGTGTCGGCGTAGAGCCTCACCAGTGTGTCGGCGTAGAGCCTCGCCAGTGTGTCGGCGTAGAGCCTCACCAGTGTGTCGGTCTAGAGCCTCACCAGTGTGTCGGTCTAGAGCCTCACCAGTGTGTCAGTCTAGAGCCTCACCAGTGTGTCGGTCTAGAGCCTCACCAGTGTAGAGCCTCACCAGTGTGTCGGTCTAGAGCCTCATCAGTGTAGAGCCTCACCAGTGTGTCGGTACAGAGCCTCACCGGTGTAGAGCCTCACCAGTGTAGAGCCTCACCAGTGTATCGGTATAGAGCCTCACCAGTGTAGAGCCTCACCAGTGTAGAGCCTCACCAGTGTGTCGGTAAAGAGCCTCACCAGTGTAAAGCCTCACCAGTGTGTCGGTATAGAGCCTCACCAGTGTGTCGGCGTAGAGCCTCAGCAGCATAGAGCCTCACCAGTGTGTCGGCGTAGAGCCTCAGCAGCATAGAGCCTCACCAGTGTGTCGGCGTAGAGCCTCAGCAGCATAGAGCCTCACCAGTGTGTTGGTATAGAGCCTCAGCAGCGTAGAGCCTCACCAGTGTGTCGGTGTAGAGCCTCACCAGTGTGTCGGTGTAGAGCCTCACCAGTGTTGAGCCTCACCAGTGTTGAGCCTCACCGGTGTAGAGCCTCACCGGTGTGTCGGTGTAGAGCCTCACCAGTGTAGAGCCTCGCCAGTGTGTCGGCATAGAGCCTCGCCAGTGTGTCGGTCTAGAGCCTCACCAGTGTAGAGCCTCGCCAGTGTGTCGGTCTAGAGCCTCACCAGTGTAGAGCCTCGCCAGTGTGTCGGTCTAGAGCCTCACCAGTGTAGAGCCTCGCCAGTGTGTCGGTCTAGAGCCTCACCAGTGTAGAGCCTCACCAGTGTGTCGGTCTAGAGCCTCACCAGTGTAGAGCCTCACCAGTGTGTCGGTCTAGAGCCTCACCAGTGTAGAGCCTCACCAGTGTGTCGGTCTAGAGCCTCACCAGTGTAGAGCCTCACCAGTGTAGAGCCTCACCAGTGTGTCGGTCTAGAGCCTCACCAGTGTGTCGGTATAGAGCCTTACCAGTGTGTCGGTCTAGAGTCTCAGCAGCATAGAGCCTCGCCAGTGCGTCGGTATAGAGCCTCACCAGTGTAGAGCCTCACCAGTGTGTCGGTACAGAGCCTCACCAGTGTGTCGGTACAGAGCCTCACCGGTGTAGAGCCTCACCAGTGTAGAGCCTCACCAGTGTAGAGCCTCACCAGTGTGTCGGTAAAGAGCCTCACCAGTGTAGAGCCTCACCAGTGTGCCGGTAAAGAGCCTCACCAGTGTGTCTGTCTAGAGCCTCACCAGTGTGTCTGTATAGAGCCTCACCAGTGTGTCGGCGTAGAGCCTCAGCAGCATAGAGCCTCACCAGTGTGTCGGCGTAGAGCCTCTGCAGCATAGAGCCTCACCAGTGTGTCGGTGTAGAGCCTCACCAGTGTAGAGCCTCACCAGTGTAGAGCCTCACCAGTGTGTCGGTGTAGAGCCTCAGCAGCATAGAGCCTCACCAGTGTGTCGGCGTAGAGCCTCACCAGTGTGTCGGCGTAGAGCCTCAGCAGCATAGAGCCTCACCAGTGTGTCGGCGTAGAGCCTCAGCAGCATAGAGCCTCACCAGTGTAGAGCCTCACCAGTGTAGAGCCTCACCAGTGTAGAGCCTCGCCAGTGTGTCGGCATAGAGCCTCACCGGTGTGTCGGTGTAGAGCCTCACCAGTGTGTCGGCGTAGAGCCTCAGCAGTGTAGAGCCTCACCAGTGTGTCGGTGTAGAGCCTCACCAGTGTGTCGGTGTAGAGCCTCACCAGTGTGTCGGTGTAGAGCCTCACCAGTGTGTCGGTGTAGAGCCTCACCAGTGTGTCGGTGTAGAGCCTCAGCAGCATAGAGCCTCACCAGTGTAGAGCCTCACCAGTGTTTTGGTCTAGAGCTTCACCAGTGTGTCGGTATAGAGCCTCTGCAGCATAGAGCCTCACCAGTGTGTCGGTGTAGAGCCTCACCAGTGTAGAGCCTCACCAGTGTAGAGCCTCACCAGTGTGTCGGTGTAGAGCCTCACCAGTGTGTCGGTGTAGAGCCTCACCAGTGTTTCGGGGGAGAGCCTCACCAGTGTGTCGGTAAAGAGCCTCACCAGTGTGTAGAGCCTCACCAGTGTGTAGGTCTAGAGCCTCACCAGTGTGTCGGTCTAGAGCCTCACCAGTGTGTCGGTCTAGAGCCTCACCAGTGTGTCGGTCTAGAGCCTCGCCAGTGTGTCGGTATAGAGCCTCGCCAGTGTGTCGGTATAGAGCCTCGCCAGTGTGTCGGTATAGAGCCTCAGCAGCGTCAAGCCTCACCAGTGTGTCGGCGTAGAGCCTCAGCCACATAGAGCCTCACCAGTGTGTCGGCGTAGAGCCTCAGCAGCATAGAGCCTCACCAGTGTGTCGGCGTAGAGCCTCAGCAGCATAGAGCCTCACCAGTGTGTCGGCGTAGAGCCTCAGCAGCATAGAGCCTCACCAGTGTAGAGCCTCACCAGTGTAGAGCCTCACCAGTGTAGAGCCTCGCCAGTGTGTCGGCATAGAGCCTCACCGGTGTGTCGGTGTAGAGCCTCACCGGTGTGTCGGTGTAGAGCCTCACCGGTGTGTCGGCGTAGAGCCTCAGCAGTGTAGAGCCTCACCAGTGTGTCAGTGTAGAGCCTCACCAGTGTGTCGGTGTAGAGCCTCACCAGTGTGTCGGTGTAGAGCCTCACCAGTGTGTCGGTGTAGAATCTCACCAGCGTGTCGGCGTAGAGCCTCAGCAGCATAGAGCCTCACCAGTGTAGAGCCTCACCAGTGTTTTGGTCTAGAGCTTCACCAGTGTGTCGGTATAGAGCCTCAGCAGCATAGAGCCTCACCAGTGTGTCGGTATAGAGCCTCAGCAGCATAGAGCCTCACCAGTGTGTCAGTACAGAGCCTCACCAGTGTGTCGGTACAGAGCCTCACCAGTGTGTCGGTATAGAGCCTCACCAGTGTTTTGGTCTAGAGCCTCACCAGTGTTTTGGTCTAGAGCCTCACCAGTGTGTCGGTGTAGAGCCTCACCAGTGTGTCGGTGTAGAGCCTCAGCAGCATAGAGCCTCACCAGTGTGTCGGCGTAGAGCCTCAGCAGCATAGAGCCTCACCAGTGTGTCGGCGTAGAGCCTCACCAGTGTAGAGCCTCGCCAGTGTGTCGGCGTAGAGCCTCAGCAGCATAGAGCCTCACCAGTGTGTCGGCGTAGAGCCTCAGCAGCATAGAGCCTCACCAGTGTGTCGGCGTAGAGCCTCAGCAGCATAGAGCCTCACCAGTGTGTCGGCGTAGAGCCTCAGCAGCATAGAGCCTCAGCAGCATAGAGCCTCAGCAGCGTAGAGCCTCACCAGTGTAGAGCCTCGCCAGTGTGTCGGCATAGAGCCTCACCGGTGTGTCGGTGTAGAGCCTCACCGGTGTGTCGGTGTAGAGCCTCACCGGTGTGTCGGCGTAGAGCCTCAGCAGTGTAGAGCCTCACCAGTGTGTCGGTGTAGAGCCTCACCAGTGTGTCGGTGTAGAGCCTCACCAGTGTGTCGGTGTAGAATCTCACCAGCGTGTCGGCGTAGAGCCTCAGCAGCATAGAGCCTCACCAGTGTAGAGCCTCACCAGTGTTTTGGTCTAGAGCTTCACCAGTGTGTCGGTATAGAGCCTCAGCAGCATAGAGCCTCACCAGTGTGTCGGTATAGAGCCTCAGCAGCATAGAGCCTCACCAGTGTGTCAGTACAGAGCCTCACCAGTGTGTCGGTACAGAGCCTCACCAGTGTGTCGGTATAGAGCCTCACCAGTGTTTTGGTCTAGAGCCTCACCAGTGTTTTGGTCTAGAGCCTCACCAGTGTGTCGGTGTAGAGCCTCACCAGTGTGTCGGTGTAGAGCCTCACCAGTGTAGAGCCTCACCAGTGTGTCGGTACAGAGCCTCACCAGTGTGTCGGTGTAGAGCCTCACCAGTGTGTCGGTAAAGAGCCTCACCAGTGTGTCGGTGTAGAGCCTCACCAGTGTGTCGGTGTAGAGCTTCACCAGTGTGTCCGTCTAGAGCCTCACCAGTGTGTCCGTCTAGAGCCTCACCAGTGTGTCCGTCTAGAGCCTCACCAGTGTGTCCGTCTAGAGCCTCACCAGTGTGTCCGTCTAGAGCCTCACCAGTGTGTCTGTCTAGAGCCTCACCAGTGTGTCTGTCTAGAGCCTCACCAGTGTGTCGGTGTAGAGCCTCACCAGTGTTTTGGTCTAGAGCCTCACCAGTGTTTTGGTCTAGAGCCTCACCAGTGTTTTGGTCTAGAGCCTCACCAGTGTTTTGGTCTAGAGCCTTACCAGTGTGTCGGTATAGAGCCTCACCAGTGTGTCGGTATAGAGCCTCACCAGTGTGTCGGTATAGAGCCTCACCAGTGTGTCGGTACAGAGCCTCACCAGTGTGTCGGTACAGAGCCTCACCAGTGTAGAGCCTCACCAGTGTGTCGGTACAGAGCCTCACCAGTGTGTCGGTGTAGAGCCTCACCGGTGTAGAGCCTCACCAGTGTATCGGTATAGAGCCTCACCAGTGTAGAGCCTCACCAGTGTAGAGCCTCACCAGTGTAGAGCCTCACCAGTGTGTCGGTGTAGAGCCTCACCAGTGTGTCGGTGTAGAGCCTCACCAGTGTGTCGGTGTAGAGCCTCACCAGTGTGTCGGTGTAGAGCCTCACCAGTGTGTCGGTAAAGAGCCTCACCAGTGTGTCGGTGTAGAGCCTCACCAGTGTGTCGGTATAGAGCCTCACCAGTGTGTCGGCGTAGAGTCTCAGCAGCATAGAGCCTCGCCAGTGTGTCGGTATAGAGCCTCACCAGTGTAGAGCCTCACCAGTGTGTCGGTACAGAGCCTCACCAGTGTAGAGCCTCACCAGTGTAGAGCCTCACCAGTGTATCGGTATAGAGCCTCACCAGTGTAGAGCCTCACCAGTGTAGAGCCTCACCAGTGTGTCGGTAAAGAGCCTCACCAGTGTAGAGCCTCACCAGTGTTTCGGGGGAGAGCCTCACCAGTGTGTCGGTAAAGAGCCTCACCAGTGTGTCTGTCTAGAGCCTCACCAGTGTGTCTGTCTAGAGCCTCACCAGTGTGTCTGTCTAGAGCCTCACCAGTGTGTCTGTCTAGAGCCTCACCAGTGTGTCTGTCTAGAGCCTCACCAGTGTGTCTGTCTAGAGCCTCACCAGTGTGTCTGTCTAGAGCCTCACCAGTGTGTCTGTCTAGAGCCTCACCAGTGTGTCGGTATAGAGCCTCACCAGTGTGTTGGTATAGAGCCTCACCAGTGTGTCGGCGTAGAGCCTCAGCAGCATAGAGCCTCACCAGTGTGTCGGCGTAGAGCCTCAGCAGCATAGAGCCTCACCAGTGTGTCGGTATAGAGCCTCAGCAGCGTAGAGCCTCACCAGTGTGTCGGTGTAGAGCCTCACCAGTGTGTCGGTGGAGAGCCTCACCAGTGTAGAGTCTCACCAGTGTAGAGCCTCACCAGTGTGTCGGTGTAGAGCCTCACCAGTGTTTCGGGGGAGAGCCTCACCAGTGTGTCGGTAAAGAGCCTCACCAGTGTAGAGCCTCACCAGTGTGTCTGTCTAGAGCCTCACCAGTGTGTCGGTATAGAGCCTCACCAGTGTGTCGGCGTAGAGCCTCAGCAGCATAGAGCCTCACCAGTGTGTCGGTATAGAGCCTCACCAGTGTAGAGCCTCACCAGTGTGTCGGTACAGAGCCTCACCGGTGTAGAGCCTCACCAGTGTAGAGCCTCACCAGTGTGTCGGTAAAGAGCCTCACCAGTGTAGAGCCTCACCAGTGTGCCGGTAAAGAGCCTCACCAGTGTGTCGGTATAGAGCCTCACCAGTGTGTCAGCGTAGAGCCTCAGCAGCATAGAGCCTCACCAGTGTGTCGGTGTAGAGCCTCTGCAGCATAGAGCCTCACCAGTGTGTCGGTATAGAGCCTCAGCAGTGTAGAGCCTCACCAGTGTGTCGGTGTAGAGCCTCACCAGTGTAGAGCCTCACCAGTGTAGAGCCTCACCAGTGTAGAGCCTCACCAGTGTGTCCGTCTAGAGCCTCACCAGTGTGTCGGTCTAGAGCCTTGCCAGTGTGTCGGTATAGAGCCTCGCCAGTGTGTCGGTATAGAGCCTCAGCAGCGTAGAGCCTCACCAGTGTGTCGGCGTAGAGCCTCAGCAGCATAGAGCCTCACCAGTGTGTCGGCGTAGAGCCTCAGCAGCATAGAGCCTCACCAGTGTGTCGGCGTAGAGCCTCAGCAGCATAGAGCCTCACCAGTGTGTCGGCGTAGAGCCTCAGCAGCATAGAGCCTCACCAGTGTGTCGGCGTAGAGCCTCAGCAGCATAGAGCCTCGCCAGTGTGTCGGCGTAGAGCCTCAGCAGCATAGAGCCTCACCAGTGTGTCGGTGTAGAGCCTCAGCAGCATAGAGCCTCACCAGTGTTTCGGTATAGAGCCTCACCAGTGTAGAGCCTCACCAGTGTAGAGCCTCGCCAGTGTGTCGGTGTAGAGCCTCACCGGTGTGTCGGTGTAGAGCCTCAGCAGTGTAGAGCCTCACCAGTGTGTCGGTGTAGAGCCTCACCAGTGTGTCGGTGTAGAGCCTCACCAGTGTGTCGGTGTAGCGCCTCACCAGTGTGTCGGTGTAGAGCCTCACCAGTGTGTCGGTGTAGAATCTCACCAGCGTGTCGGCGTAGAGCCTCACCAGTGTAGAGCCTCACCAGTGTTTTGGTCTAGAGCTTCACCAGTGTGTCGGTATAGAGCCTCAGCAGCATAGAGCCTCACCAGTGTGTCGGTATAGAGCCTCAGCAGCATAGAGCCTCACCAGTGTGTCAGTACAGAGCCTCACCAGTGTGTCGGTACAGAGCCTCACCAGTGTGTCGGTACAGAGCCTCACCAGTGTGTCGGTATAGAGCCTCACCAGTGTTTTGGTCTAGAGCCTCACCAGTGTTTTGGTCTAGAGCCTCACCAGTGTGTCGGTATAGAGCCTCACCAGTGTGTCGGTGTAGAGCCTCACCAGTGTAGAGCCTCACCAGTGTGTCGGTACAGAGCCTCACCAGTGTGTCGGTGTAGAGCCTCACCGGTGTGGAGCCTCACCAGTGTGTCGGTACAGAGCCTCACCAGTGTGTCGGTGTAGAGCCTCACCGGTGTAGAGCCTCACCAGTGTATCGGTATAGAGCCTCACCAGTGTAGGGCCTCACCAGTGTAGGGCCTCACCAGTGTGTCGGTGTAGAGCCTCACCAGTGTGTCGGTGTAGAGCCTCACCAGTGTGTCGGTGTAGAGCCTCACCAGTGTGTCGGTGTAGAGCCTCACCAGTGTGTCGGTGTAGAGCCTCACCAGTGTGTCGGTGTAGAGCCTCACCAGTGTGTCGGTGTAGAGCCTCACCAGTGTTTCGGGGGAGAGCCTCACCAGTGTGTCGGTAAAGAGCCTCACCAGTGTGTCGGTGTAGAGCTTCACCAGTGTGTCCGTCTAGAGCCTCACCAGTGTGTCCGTCTAGAGCCTCACCAGTGTGTCCGTCTAGAGCCTCACCAGTGTGTCCGTCTAGAGCCTCACCAGTGTGTCCGTCTAGAGCCTCACCAGTGTGTCGGTGTAGAGCCTCACCAGTGTGTCAGTGTAGAGCCTCACCAGTGTGTCAGTGTAGAGCCTCACCAGTGTGTCGGTGTAGAGCCTCACCAGTGTGTCAGTGTAGAGCCTCACCAGTGTTTCGGTCTAGAGCCTCACCAGTGTTTCGGTCTAGAGCCTCACCAGTGTTTTGGTCTAGAGCCTCACCAGTGTTTTGGTCTAGAGCCTCACCAGTGTTTTGGTCTAGAGCCTCACCAGTGTGTCGGTACAGAGCCTCACCAGTGTGTCGGTACAGAGCCTCACCAGTGTGTCGGTACAGAGTCTCACCGGTGTAGAGCCTCACCGGTGTAGAGCCTCACCAGTGTGTCGGTACAGAGCCTCACCAGTGTGTCGGTGTAGAGCCTCACCGGTGTAGAGCCTCACCGGTGTAGAGCCTCACCGGTGTAGAGCCTCACCGGTGTATCGGTATAGAGCCTCACCAGTGTAGAGCCTCACCAGTGTGTCGGTGTAGAGCCTCACCAGTGTGTCGGTGTAGAGCCTCACCAGTGTGTCGGTGTATTTTTTTAAAACATTTTATACAGCTCAAGGCTGTCAAACGTATAAGATTGGTTTCCAGGTCTCAGATTAAAGACGGTTGTGTATTCCTAATATCTACATGGCATCTTGTCGGTGTGACAGTTTCTTACGTCCCCCTCTCTCTCAGGACATTGACTGGGACCAGGATGTGACGTTCCTCCCAGCAGCTGACGGTAAGAAGTTAGAGAAGAAGAAAGGACCAGGGAGAGTCGGGGCTGTGATCGGCATCGTTATCTTCGCTGCTGTCATCGCCCTTATGACCGGCCTACTGGTCTGGCACTTCCACTGTGAGTAGCCCTGCCCCTCTCTTCTTCTCTTCCACTGGAAGTAGCCCTGCCCCCTCTCTTCTTCTCTTCCAATGGGAGTAGCCCTGCCCCCTCTCTTCTTCTCTTCCACTGGAAGTAGCCCTGCCCCCTCTTCTTCTCTTCCAATGGGAGTAGCCCTGCCCCCTCTCTTCTTCTCTTCCACTGGGAGTAGCCCTGTCCCCTCTCTTCTTCTCTTCCAATGGGAATAGCCCTGCCCCCTCTCTTCTTCTCTTCCAATGGGAATAGCCCTGCCCCCTCTCTTCTTCTCTTCCACTGGGAGTAGCCCTGTCCCCTCTCTTCTTGTCTCCTGCAGCAAGAGCGACGTCATTGATATATATACAGAGAAAAGAGTCGGCCCGAGAATTGAACCCTGTGGTGCCCCCATAGACACTGCCAAGGTTCGGACAACATTCCCTGCAATTTGACACACTGAACTCTGTCTGCAAAGTAGTTGGTGAACCAGGCGAGGCAGTCATTAGAGAAACAAAGCTATTGAGTCTGCCGATAAGAATGTGGTGATTGACAGTGTCGAAAGCCTTGGCCATGTCGATGAAGACGACTGCACAGTACTGTCTTTTATCAATGGCGGTTATGATATCGTTTAGGACCTTGAGCGTGGCTGAGGTGCACCCGTGGCTGAGGTGCATCCGGAAACCGGATTGCACAGCGGAGAAGGTACAGTGGGTTTCGAAATGGTCAGTGATCTGTTTATTAACTTGGCTTTCGAAGACTTTAGATAGGCAGGGCAGGATGGATACAGGTCTGTAACAGTTTGGGTCTAGGTTGTCACCCCCTTTGAGAGGGGGATGACCGCGGCAGCTTTCCAATCTTTAGGGATCTCAGACGATACGAAAGAGGTTGAACATGCTGGTAATAGGGGTTGCGACAATGGCGGCAGATAGTTTCAGAAAGAGAGGGTCCAGATTGTCTAGCCCAGCTGATTTGTACGGGTCCAGGTTTTGCAGCTCTTTCAGAACATCAGCTGACTGGATTTGGGAGAAGGAGAAATGGGGAAGGCTTGGGCAAGTTGCTGTGGGGGTTGCAGTGCTGTTGACCAGGGTAGGGGTAGCCAGGTGGAAAGCATGGCCAGCCGTAGAAAAATGCTTATTGAAATTCTCAATTATAGTGGATTTATCAGTGGGGACAGTGTTTCCTAGCCTCAGTGCAGTGGGCAGCTGGGAGGGGGTGCTCTTGTTCTCCATGGAATTTACACTGTCCCAAAACTTTGGAGTTAAAGCTACAGATTGCGAATTTCTGTTTGAAAAAAGCCTTTGCTTTCCTAACTGACTGCTTGTATTGGTTCCTGACTTCCCTGAGCAGTTGCATATCGCGGGGACTATTTGATGCTATTGCAGTCCACCACAGGATATTTTAGTACTGGTCAAGGGCAGTCAGGTCTGGAGTGAACCAAGGGCTATATCTGTTCTTAGTTCTGCATTTTTTGAACTGGGCATGCTTATCTAAGATGGTGAGGAAATTACTTTTAAAGAATGACCAGGCATCCTCTACTGACGGGATGAAGTCAATGTCCTTCCAGGTTACCCGGGTCAGGTCGATTAGAAAGGCCTGCTTGCAGAAGTGTTTTAGGGAGCGTTTGATAGTGATGAGGGGTGGTCGTTCGACCGCGGACTCGTAGCGGATACAGGCAATGAGGCAGTGATCGCTGAGATCCTGATTGAAAACTGCGGAGGTGTATTTGGAGGGCAAGTTGGTCAGGATAATGTCTATAAGGGTGCCCATGTTTACGGATTTAGGGTTGTACCTGGTGGGTTCCTTGATGATTTGTGTGAGATTGAAGGCATCTAGCTTAGATTGTAGGACTGCCGGGGTGTTAAGCATATCCCAGTTTAGGTCACTTAACAGAATGAACTCTAAAGCTAAATGGGGGGCGATCAATTCACAAATGGTGTCCAGCTGGGAGCGGAGGGGGGGTCGATAGCAGGCGGCAACAGTGAGAGACTTATTTCTGAAGAGGTAAATTTTTTTAATTAGAAGTTTAAACTGTTTGGGTATAGACCTGGAAAATATGACAGAACTTTGCAGGCTATCTCTGCAGTAGATTGCAACTCCTCCCCCTTTGGCAGTTCTATCTTGACGGAAAATGTTGTAGTTGGGTATGGAAATCTCAGAATTGTTGGTGGCCTTCCTAAGCCAGGATTCAGACACGGCAAGGACATCAGGGTTGGCGGAGTGTGCTAAAGCAGTGAGTAAAACAAACTTAGGGAGGAGGCTTCTGATGTTGACATGGATGAAACCAAGGCTTTTTTGATCACAGAAGTCAACAAATGCCTGGGGGCACGCAGGGCCTGGGTTTACCTCCACATCACCCGAGGAACAGAGGAGGAGTAGGATGAGGGTACGGCTAAAGGCTATCAAAACTGTTCGCCTAGAGCGTTGGGGACAAAGAATAAAAGAAGCAGATTTCTGGGCGTAGTAGAATAGATTCAGGGCATAATGTGCAGACGGGTATGGTGGGGTGCGGGTACAGCGGAGGTAAGCCCAGGCACTGAGTGATAAGAGACGTTGTATCTCTGGATAAGCTGGTTATAATGGGGCAGCAGGGTAGCCTAGTGGTTAGAGCGTTGGACTAGTAGGTTGCAAGTACGAATCCCCGAGCTGACAAGGTACAAATCTGTCGTTCTGCCCCTGAACAGGCAGTTAACCCACTGTTCCTAGGCCGTCATTGAAAATAAGAATTTGTTCTTAACTGAAAGGTAAAATAAAATGTTAAATGGGTAACAAAGGAGGTATCAGAGCTATAATAAGGTTGCATCTCTGGACATGCTGGTTGTAATGGGTGAGGTCACCGCATGTGTGGGAGGTGGGACAAAGGAGGTATCAGAGCTATAATAAGGTTGCATCTCTGGACATGCTGGTTGTAATGGGTGAGGTCACCGCATGTGTGGGAGGTGGGACAAAGGAGGTATCAGGGGTATGAAGAGTGGAACTAGGGGCTCCATTGTAAACTAAAACAATGATAAATAACCTAAACAACAGTATATTGACATATGAGAGAGACATACAGCGAGGCATAAAGTAATCACAGGTGTTGATTTGGAGAGCTAGCTTAGACAACAACGGGTGAGACAACAACAGCTAATCAACTAAAACAACAACAGTTAAAATGGCGATGAATGGGCCAGAGGGTCGGTTAACTACACACAGGGTCTGAGTTCGCGGCTGGGGCCGACAGATAAACCAAAAAAATCAACAGAATGGAGTACCGTGATTAATGGACAGTCCAGAAGGCATCAGCTATGGAGCCAAGTGATCATAGGGTCCAGGGGGATGGAACAGGGAAGCAATAGATGGAACAGGGAAGCCGTCGCTACTATGCTAGCACGCGGGCAACACGGAGTTTGACGTTAGTAGCCCGGGCCTAGTAGAAGCGTCTGCTCCGACGGAGGCCGGTTGAAGGCACAGTGGATGGAGTATTCGTCGGCAGACCAGTCGTGGTGGTGCGGCGGGGCGCCGTGTCGACTAAGGATCCAAGCCAGATGGCGAAAGAGGTGTTGTAGTAGTTTCGTTTTCTAGCCACCCGGTAGCAGCGGTGATCCGGTGGATTCTAGCCGTGTTTGGGTGGAGTCCGGGTGAACAACTGAGTAGGCCGGGAGGTGGGCCTCAGAGATAGCTTCGGTTCTGGGTAACTCAGTGGGTGCTAGCTAGCTGTGAAGATCAGGAGTAATGGTCCAGGGATTACGTCAGGAAACCGGCGTTGTAGTGGAGAGACAGTCCGTTACTGGTGAGTATTATCCAGGCTAAAAAACACACAAAAAAGGGCTGGTATCTGTGCAGAAGGTAAAGGCCGCTAGCAGTGGCTAACAATGACTAAATAGCTTGTAGCTAATTAGCTGGTTAGCTTCTGATGGCTAGGTGGTTCTGGCTATAAGGTCTAGAAATAAAAAATAATAGCGGTTCCGTATCACATTGGGTGAGGCAGGTTACCGGAAGGTATAATTTAACTAAAATGGATAAGAGATTTGAAATATATACAAAAAAAATACCAAAGTACACGAGAGGACGAGCAAAACACGTCTACACTGCTACGCCATCTTGGAATTTAGTGAATTTCTTTCACTGGGAGTTGCCCTGCCCCCTCTCTTCTTCTCTTCCACTGGGAGTAGCCCTGCCCCCTCTCTTCTTCTCTTCCACTGGGAGTAGCCCTGCCCCTCTTCTTCTCTTCCACTGGGAGTAGCCCTGCCCCCTCTCTTCTTCTCTTCCACTGGGAGTAGCCCTGCCCCCTCTCTTCTTCTCTTCCACTGGGAGTGGCCCTGCCCCTCTCTTCTTCTCTTCCACTGGGAGTAGCCCTGCCCCCTCTCTTCTTCTCTTCCACTGGGAGTAGCCCTGCCCCTCTTCTTCTCTTCCACTGGGAGTAGCCCTGCCCCTCTCTTCTTCTCTTCCACTGGGAGTAGCCCTGCCCCCTCTCTTCTTCTCTTCCACTGGGAGTAGCCCTGCCCCTCTCTTCTTCTCTTCCACTGGGAGTAGCCCTGCCCCCTCTCTTCTTCTCTTCCACTGGGAGTAGCCCTGCCCCTCTCTTCTTCTCTTCCACTGGGAGTAGCCCTGCCCCCTCTCTTCTTCTCTTCCACTGGGAGTAGCCCTGCCCCCTCTCTTCTTCTCTTCCACTGGGAGTAGCCCTGCCCCCTCTCTTCTTCTCTTCCACTGGGAGTAGCCCTGCCCCCTCTCTTCTTCTCTTCCACTGGGAGTAGCCCTGCCCCCTCTCTTCTTCTCTTCCACTGGGAGTAGCCCTGCCCCTCTCTTCTTCTCTTCCACTGGGAGTAGCCCTGCCCCCTCTCTTCTTCTCTTCCACTGGGAGTAGCCCTGCCCCCTCTCTTCTTCTCTTCCACTGGAGTAGCCCTGCCCCCTCTCTTCTTCTCTTCCACTGGGAGTAGCCCTGCCCCCTCTCTTCTTCTCTTCCACTGGAAGTAGCCCTGCCCCCTCTCTTCTTCTCTTCCACTGGGAGTAGCCCTGCCCCCTCTCTTCTTCTCTTCCACTGGAAGTAGCCCTGCCCCCTCTCTTCTTCTCTTCCACTGGGAGTAGCCCTGCCCCCTCTCTTCTTCTCTTCCACTGGGAGTAGCCCTGCCCCCTCTCTTCTTCTCTTCCACTGGGAGTAGCCCTGCCCCCTCTCTTCTTCTCTTCCACTGGGAGTAGCCCTGCCCCCTCTCTTCTTCTCTTCCACTGGAAGTAGCCCTGCCCCTCTTCTTCTCTTCCACTGGAAGTAGCCCTGCCCCTCTCTTCTTCTCTTCCACTGGGAGTAGCCCTGCCCCCTCTCTTCTTCTCTTCCACTGGGAGTAGCCCTGCCCCCTCTCTTCTTCTCTTCCACTGGGAGTAGCCCTGCCCCCTCTCTTCTTCTCTTCCACTGGGAGTAGCCCTGCCCCTCTCTTCTTCTCTTCCACTGGGAGTAGCCCTGCCCCCTCTCTTCTTCTCTTCCACTGGGAGTAGCCCTGCCCCCTCTCTTCTTCTCTTCCACTGGGAGTAGCCCTGCCCCTCTCTTCTTCTCTTCCACTGGGAGTAGCCCTGCCCCCTCTCTTCTTCTCTTCCACTGGGAGTAGGCCCTGCCCCCTCTCTTCTTCTCTTCCACTGGGAGTGGCCCTGCCCCTCTCTTCTTCTCTTCCACTGGGAGTAGCCCTGCCCTCTCTTCTTCTCTTCCACTGGGAGTAGCCCTGCCCTCTCTTCTTCTCTTCCACTGGGAGTAGCCCTGCCCCTCTCTTCTCTCTTCCACTGGAAGTAGCCCTGCCCCTCTTCTTCTCTTCCACTGGAAGTAGCCCTGCCCCCTCTCTTCTTCTCTTCCACTGGGAGTAGCCCTGCCCCTCTCTTCTTCTCTTCCACTGGGAGTAGCCCTGCCCCTCTCTTCTTCTCTTCCACTGGGAGTAGCCCTGCCCCCTCTCTTCTTCTCTTCCACTGGGAGTGCCCTGCCCCCTCTTCTTCTCTTTCCACTGGGAGTAGCCCTGCCCCTCTCTTCTTCTCTTCCACTGGGAGTAGCCCTGCCCCTCTTCTTCTCTTCCACTGGGAGTAGCCCTGCCCCCTCTCTTCTTCTCTTCCACTGGGAGTAGCCCTGCCCCTCTTCTTCTCTTCCACTGGGAGTAGCCCTGCCCCCTCTCTTCTTCTCTTCCACTGGGAGTAGCCCTGCCCCCTCTCTTCTTCTCTTCCACTGGGAGTAGCCCTGCCCCCTCTCTTCTTCTCTTCCACTGGGAGTAGCCCTGCCCCCTCTCTTCTTCTCTTCCACTGGGAGTGGCCCTGCCCCTCTCTTCTTCTCTTCCACTGGGAGTAGCCCTGCCCCCTCTCTTCTTCTCTTCCACTGGGAGTGGCCCTGCCCCTCTCTTCTTCTCTTCCACTGGGAGTAGCCCTGCCCCTCTTCTTCTCTTCCACTGGGAGTAGCCCTGCCCCTCTCTTCTTCTCTTCCACTGGGAGTAGCCCTGCCCCTCTCTTCTTCTCTTCCACTGGAAGTAGCCCTGCCCCTCTTCTTCTCTTCCACTGGAAGTAGCCCTGCCCCCTCTCTTCTTCTCTTCCACTGGGAGTAGCCCTGCCCCTCTCTTCTTCTCTTCCACTGGAAGTAGCCCTGCCCCTCTTCTTCTCTTCCACTGGGAGTGGCCTTAAGGCGTCAGCATGCACCAGTTCGACTGGCGCCTAGCCGAACGACATACTCCCTTAAAATAACATCCCTTGAAAAATTTGAAAACAGCGTCAATAGTACTATTTATCCATTTTGTGACGTAGCCAGCACCTCAAAATAGTCAGAATTCATCTAATATAATTTTACATCTAAGATGCTTTTTTTTTGCATTGAAAAATACCTCTACCGCTCTCTACCCCTCTCTACCCCTCTCTTCCCTTTCTACCCCTTTCTTCCCCTTTCTTCCACTCCCTAACCATTTCTTCAACTATCCCTCCCTACATCCTTTCCGCTCTGCCAGATAAAGCCCTTTCCTAGGGCTCAGAGTTTGTCCTGATCAGGCCACAGGGTCAGGAGACACTCCTTGCTCTACTCCTTCCACAGAACCACTTGTCATTTTTTTATATAAATATTTTTGAAACCATTAGGAACAGCTGCTTAATGACTGTTTCTCTGTCTCTCTTGATTTACTCCCTGTAGATCGTAAGGATACGCGTATCAAGAAGATGTACAGCGGGTCGATGAAGATCACCAACCAGGTGTTTGAGGATACCTATGAAAACTCCAACAGCACTGAGTACAGAGCGCTGGCCGAACAGGTCGTTAAACAGGTCAGAGAGAACCTTGGCCGTGTCCGAAATCGGTCTTGCCTGCTACTTTCTACACCGGGAATCTGTGTACTAATCCTACCGCATATTATTTAGAACAGGGATGGGCAACTCCAGTGCTGGTGCCTTTCCCCCCCCCAGCCCTGTAGCTAACACACCTTTCCCCCCCCAGCCCTGTAGCTAACACCCCCCCCCCCCCCCCCAGCCCTGTAGCTAACACCCAGCCCTGTAGCTAACACCCCCCCCCCCCAGCCCTGTAGCTAACACCCCCCCCCCCCAGCCCTGTAGCTAACCCCCCCCCCAGCCCTGTAGCTAACACCCCCCCCCCCCCAGCCCTGTAGCTAACACGCCTTTCCCCCCCAGCCCTGTAGCTAACACACCTTTCCACCCCAGCCCTGTAGCTAACACACCTTCCCCCCCCAGCCCTGTAGCTAACGCACCTTTCCCCCCAGCCCTGTAGCTAACACACCTCCCCCCCAGCCCTATAGCTAACACACCTTCCCCCCCCAGCCCTATAGCTAACACACCTCCCCCCCCCCCCTCCCCAGCCCTGTAGCTAACACACCTCCCCCCCAGCCCTATAGTTAACACACCTCCCCCCCAGCCCTGTAGTTAACACACCTCCCCCCAGCCCTGTAGTTAACACACCTCCCCCCCAGCCCTGTAGCTAACACACCTCCCCCCCAGCCCTGTAGCTAACACACCTCCCCCCAGCCCTGTAGCTAACACACCTTTCCCCCAGCCCTCTAGCTAACACACCTTTCCCCCCCAGCCCTATAGCTAACACACCTTTCCCTATAGCTAACACACCTCCCCCCACAGCCCTGTAGCTAACACACCTTTCCCTATAGCTAACACACCTTTCCCTATAGCTAACACACCTATCCCTATAGCTAACACACCTTTCCCCCCCCAGCCCTGTAGCTAACACACTTATCCCTATAGCTAACACACCTTTCCCCCCCCAGCCCTGTAGCTAACACACCTTTCCCCCGCCCAGCCCTGTAGCTAACACACCTTTCCCCCAGCCCTGTAGCTAACACACTTTTCTCCTCCAACCCTGTAGCTAACATACCTTTCCCTATAGCTAACACACCTTTCCCTATAGCTAACACACCTTTCCCCCCCAGCCCTGTAGCTAACACACCTTTCCCCCCCAGTCCTGTAGCTAACACACCTTTCCCTATAGCTAACACACCTATAGTATAGCTAACACACCTATCCCTATAGCTAACACACCTTTCCCTATAGCTAACACACCTCCCCCCCAGCCGTGTAGCTAACACACCTTTTCTCCCCCAGCCCTGTAGCTAACACACCTCCACCCCAGCCCTGTAGCTAACACACCTCCCCCCCAGCCCTGTAGCTAACACACCTTTCCTCCCCCAGACCTATAGCTAACACACCTTTCCCCCCCAGCCCTATAGCTAACACACCTTTCCCCCCCAGCCCTATAGCTAACACACCTTTCCCCCCCAGCCCTATAGCTAACACACCTTTCCCCCCCAGCCCTATAGCTAACACACCTTTCCCCCCCAGCCCTATAGCTAACACACCTTTCCCCCACAGCCCTATAGCTAACACACCTTTCCCCCAGCCCTATAGCTAACACACCTTTCCCACCAGCCCTATAGCTAACACACCTTTCCCTGTAGCTAACGCACCTTTCCCTGTAGCTAACGCACCTTTCCCTGTAGCTAACGCACCTTTCCCTGTAGCTAACGCACCTTTCCCTGTAGCTAACGCACCTTTCCCTGTAGCTAACGCACCTTTCCCTGTAGCTAACGCACCTTTCCCTGTAGCTAACGCACCTTTCCCTGTAGCTAACGCACCTTTCCCTGTAGCTAACGCACCTTTCCCTGTAGCTAACGCACCTTTCCCTGTAGCTAACGCACCTTTCCCTGTAGCTAACGCACCTTTCCCTGTAGCTAAAGCACCTTTCCCTGTAGTTAAAGCACCTTCCCCCCAGCCCTGTAGCTAACGCACCTTTCCCTGTAGCTAACGCACCTTTCCCTGTAGCTAACGCACCTTTCCCTGTAGCTAACGCACCTTTCCCTGTAGCTAACGCACCTTTCCCTATAGCTAACGCACCTTCCCCCCAGCCCTGGAGCTAACGCACGTTTCCCTATAGCTAACGCACCTTTCCCCCAGCAAAATAGCTAACGCACCTTTCCCTATAGCTAACGCACCTTCCCCCCAGCCCTGGAGCTAACACTTATAGCTAACACACCTTTCCCTATAGCTAACACACCTTTCCCCCAGCAAAATAGCTAACACACCTTTCCCTATAGCTAACGCACCTTTCCCTATAGCTAACGCACCTTTCCCTATAGCTAACGCACCTTTCCCTATAGCTAACGCACCTTTCCCTATAGCTAACGCACCTTTCCCTATAGCTAACGCCCCCCCCCCCCCCCAGCCCTATAGCTAACGCACTTATCCCTATAGCTAACACACCGTTCCCTATAGCTAACGCACCTTTCCCTATAGCTAACGCACCTTCCCCCCAGCCCTGGAGCTAACACACCTTTCCCCCAGCCCTATAGTTAATGCACCTTTCCCCCCCAGCCCTATAGCTAACACACCTTTCCCCCTGCCCTATAGCTAACACACCTTTCCCCCTGCCCTACAGCTAACACACCTTTCCCCCAGCCCTATAGCTAACACACCTTTCCCTATAGCTAACGCACCTTTCCCTATAGCTAACGCACCTTTCCACCAGCCCTATAGCTAACACACCTTTCCCCCAGCCCTATAGCTAACACACCTTTCCCCCAGCCCTATAGCTAACACACCTTTCCCCCAGCCCTATAGCTAACGCACCTTTCCCCCAGCCCTATAGCTAACGCACCTTTCCCCCAGCCCTATAGCTAACGCACCTTTCCCCCATCCCTATAGCTAACGCACCTTTCCCCCAGCCCTATAGCTAACACACCTTTCCCTGTAGCTAACACACCTTTCCCCCAGCCCTATAGCTAACGCACCTTTCCCTATAGCTAACACACCTTTCCTTATAGCTAACACACCTTTCCCTATAGCTAACACACCTTTCCCCCAGCAAAATAGCTAACACACCTTTCCCTATAGCTAACGCACCTTTCCCTATAGCTAACGCACCTTTCCCTATAGCTAACGCACCTTTCCCTATAGCTAACGCACCTTTCCCTATAGCTAATGCACCCCCCCCCCCAGCCCTATAGCTAACGCACTTATCCCTATAGCTAACACACCTATCCCTATAGCTAACACACCTATCCCTATAGCTAACACACCTTTCCCCCAGCCCTATAGCTAACACACCTTTCCCCCAGCCCTATAGCTAACACACCTTAAGCTACTGGAGTTGCATTCTTAACTGAAAACCATGATTAGTTGATTATAGGAGGGCGGCAGGTCACAACCAGTCCCCTGAGAACTGGACTTTTCCATCACTGATTCACAACAAATTGTTTAGTATTATCCACTGCAGTCAGCAACAAATACCAACCACTTAGGCTCCTCCTACTGAGGAGAGCAACCACGTAGGCTCCTCCTGCTGAGGAGAGCAACCACGTAGGCTCCTCCTGCTGAGGAGAGCAACCACGTAGGCTCCTCCTGCTGAGGAGAGCAACCACGTAGGCTCCTCCTGCTGAGGAGAGCAACCACGTAGGCTCCTCCTGCTGAGGAGAGCAACCACGTAGGCTCCTCCTGCTGAGGAGAGCAACCACGTAGGCTCCTCCTGCTGAGGAGAGCAACCACGTAGGCTCCTCCTGCTGAGGAGAGCAACCACGTAGGCTCCTCCTGCTGAGGAGAGCAACAACGTAGGCTCCTCCTGCTGAGGAGAGCAACCACGTAGGCTCCTCCTGCTGAGGAGAGCAACCACGTAGGCTCCTCCTGCTGAGGAGAGCAACCACGTAGGCTCCTCCTGCTGAGGAGAGCGACCACGTAGGCTCCTCCTGCTGAGGAGAGCGACCACGTAGGCGCCTCCTGCTGAGGAGAGCGACCGCCTAGGCGCCTCCTGCTGAGGAGAGCGACCGCCTAGGCTCCTCCTGCTGAGGAGAGCGACCGCCTAGGCTCCTCCTGCTGAGGAGATCGACCGCCTAGGCTCCTCCTACTGAGGATACGTAATCTAATGTGCAATAGCATTGAATCCCGCCATTTGTTCATTTGGGTACAGCGAGGCCCCTTATCACAGCTGATTATCAAACACGCATACATCTGGAAAGACCTTTCTCCTCCTCAACAGTATGGTAATATAGTCCTATATATTTATAATATCATTATAATTCTACTGGATGGAGATGACATCCTGGCACATAAAGCAACTGTAGTATTTCACATACTACAGAACGATTTAGAACACCAGCATTCTGGGTATTCAGACGCGGCTCTTCTTTCTCTCTGAATCCCAAGTGGCACACTATTCCCTTTACAGTTCACTGCTTTTGATTTGGGATCCTGAGTCCCAAGTGGGACACTATTCCCTTTACAGTGCACTGCTTTTGATTTGGGATGCTGAGTCCCAAGTGGGACACTATTCCCTTTACAGTACACTGCTTTTGATTTGGGATGCAGACACTGTCTTTCCACTACCGATAAGTACACTTCAAATAAGTCACATAATAAATCAATCAATCATTTGTTTCTGAGAAAATGAGTTGGGCAGCCAGATTCACACCCGATCATTCTAAATTAAAGAAATGTAATGATCATTTCAGTTAATTTAATTCCTGTGTTTTTGTCTTCATTTATTTCAGCTGAGAACACTCTACCACAAGATGCCCCAGCTGGCCAAGTACTATGTTGGCTCCAGCGTACAAGCCTTCAGGTACAGTAACTCAATGAGTGCGATTGCAGGCTGATACATGATCTTTCCACCATTTTGCCTGTTTGATAATCCCCGTGTAGTTTCTGTTTTAAATCCCTAACAGAGCCGAGATGTACTACACCTTGGATGTTCTCCTTTCAAGTTACAACATTGTTCTGTTATTTACCTTGTGGAACCATACCGCCGGTGTTTACCTTGTGGAACCATACTGCCGGTGTTTACCTTGTGGAACCATACCGCCACTGTTTACCTTGTGGAACCATACCGCCGGTGTTTACCTTGTTACCTTGTGGAACCATACTGCCGGTGGTTACCTTGTGGAACCATACTGCCGGTGGTTACCTTGTTACCTTGTGGAACCATACTGCCGGTGGTTACCTTGTTACCTTGTGGAACCATACTGCCGGTGTTTACCTTGTTACCTTGTGGAACCATACTGCCGGTGTTTACCTTGTTACCTTGTGGAACCATACTGCCGGTGTTTACCTTGTTACCTTGTGGAACCATACTGCCGGTGTTTACCTTGTGGAACCATACCGCCGGTGTTTACCTTGTTACCTTGTGGAACCATACTGCCGGTGGTTACCTTGTGGAACCATACTGCCGGTGTTTACCTTGTGGAACCATACCGCCGGTGTTTACCTTGTTACCTTGTGGAACCATACCGCCGGTGTTTACCTTGTTACCTTGTGGAACCATACCGCCGGTGTTTACCTTGTGGAACCATACCGCCAGTGTTTACCTTGTGGAACCATACTGCCGGTGTTTACCTTGTTACCTTGTGGAACCATACCGCCGGTGTTTACCTTGTGGAACCATACCGCCAGTGTTTACCTTGTGGAACCATACCGCTGGTGTTTACCTTGTTACCTTGTGGAACCATACCACCGTTGATATATCTTGTTGAACTATAACGCCATGATTTACCTTCTTACCGTCCCATTATGTCTGGTGAAAACAAAACACTGCTTTTCCACAGTAAGAACCTTATACCAACGGTCCAGCATGGTGGTGGTAGAGTGATGGTTTGCTACCTCAGGACCTGGACGACTTGCCTTATTAGAAGGAACCATGAATTCTGCTCTGTATCAGAGAGTTCTACAGGAGAATGTCAGGCTATCTGTCTGTGAGCTGAAGCACAGCTGGGTCATGCAGCAAGACAATGATCCAAAACACACAATGAAGTCTACATGAAAATGGCTAAAAAGCAACAAATTGGCATGGCCAAGTCCAGATCCAAATTGAGATGTTGTGGCAGGACTTGAAACAAGCAGTTCCTACTTGAAAACCCAGAAATGTCGCCGCTGAGTTAAAGTAGTTCTCTGTGGAAGAGTGGGCCAATATTCATCCACAGCGATGTGAGAGGCTGATCAACAACTACAGGAAGCATTTGGTTGCGGTCGTTGTAGCTATTGGTGTCGTGAAGCAAGGTGTTGGACATTCTAACTTATTCAACTGTAGATATTAGAATGAAACCCTTGAATAATGTTGGTTGTATGTGTGTGTGTTACAGCGAAGGCAGTGTGATAGCCTACTACCTGTCAGAGTTTGATGTACCACACGGTCAGGAAGCAGCGGTGGACAAGGCCATGTCCTCCATGGACAAGGTAGTGGATAAGGTGCAGAGGGGCTTGCAGAACAGCAGGCCTGGCAACGATCTGTTGTTTGAGGATATCATGAACTCTGCTCTGGACTCTAGAATGTTCTCAGAGTCCTTCAGTGGTGAGTTCTGCTCTGTTCTTGTTCTGCTTGCACCTGAGCTGATATCAGTTTGAGTAGAGAATTCCCTCAGTGAATGCTCTGAAAGTTTGGATGAGGAATTATGTGGCTCAATGTCTAAAATGTCAAAGTATCTTACTGTTTCCTTGTGAATTACACTATATATACAAAAGTATGTGGACACCTCTTCAAATGAGGGGATTTTACTATTTCATCCCCGACCGTTGCTGACGGGTATATAGAATCGAATACACAGCCATGCAATCTCCATAGACAAACATTGGCAGCAGAATGGCCTTACTCAAAAGCTCAGTGACTTTTTTTTCTTTCTTTTTTTACGTGGCACTGTCATAGGATGCCACCTTTCCAACAAGTCAGTTTGTCAAATTTCTTCCCTGCTAGAACTGCCCCGGTCAACTGTAAGTGCTGTTATTGTGAAGTGGAAATATTCTAGGAGCAACAACGGCTCAGCCACGAAGTGGTAGACCACACAAGCTCACAGAACGGGACCACCGAGTGCTGAAGCGCATAAAAATTGTCTGTCCTCGGTTGTAACCCTCACTACCGAGTTCCAAACTGCCTCTGGAAGCAACGTCAGCACAATAACTGTTAGTCTGGAGCTTCATGAAATAGGTTTTCATGGCCCGAGCAGCCACACACAAGCCTCAGATCACCATGAGCAATGCCAAGCGTCGGCCTTAGTGGTGTAAAACTCACTGCTATTGGCCTCTGGAGCAGTGGAAACGCGTTCTCTGGAGTGATGAATCACGCTTCACCATCCGACGGATGAATCTGGGTTTGGCGGATGCCAGGAGAAAGCTACCTGCCCCAATGCACAGTGCCCACTGTAAAGTTTGGTGGAGGAGGAATAATGTTCTGGGACTGTTTTTCATGGTTCGGGCCCCTTGGTGCCAGTGAAGGGAAACCTTAACACTACAGTATACAATGACATTCTAGACTATTCTGTGCTTCCACCTTTGTGGCAACAGTTTTGGGAAAGCCCTTTCCTGTTTCAGCATGACAATGCCACCATGCACAAATTGAGGTCCATACAGAAATGGTTTGTCGAGATCGGTGTGGAAGAACTAGTGGAAAGCCTTCCCAGAAGAGTGGAGGCTGGTATAGCAGCAATGTTCCTACATCTAGTGGAAATCCTTCCCAGAAGAGTGGAGGCTGTTATAGCAGCAATGTCCCAACATCTAGTGGAAAGCCTTCCCAGAAGAGTGGAGGCTGTTATAGCAGCAAAGGGGGGACCAACTCCATATTTATGCCTGTGATTTTGGAATGAGATGTTTGCTGAGCAGGTGTCCACATACTTCCTCCTAGCATGTGAATAAGGACAAATCTGAAATGACACCCTATTCCCTATGTAGTACATTTGGCCAGAACCATGTGTGGCTCTGGCCCAAAATAGTGCACTATATAGGTACTAGGGCACCATTTAGGACATGTTCTGAGTGTCAATGTCTCCTCAGAATACTACAGGTACTCAGAACACACCAGAGCGAATACGATTGTTCCAATCATGTCACCTGGTTTCCCCAACACTCCGTACCCGCCCAACACCTTCACCCAATGGCAGCTGAGAGCCGACCCTGGTCACGTGCTCAAACTGGACTTTGATACCTTCAACCTAGAGGAGGACTGTCGTAACGACTTTGTTAAGGTCTACGACTCCCTGGTGGCCATCGAGAGTCACGCCATGGAAGAGTGAGTCTGATATCTGTCTGCACTTTGTACGGGGAACTTACTCTATCTAACAGCCTTGGGTTAGGAGACCTGCTATAACAGCCTTGGGTTAGGAGACCTGCTATAACAGCCTTGGGTTAGGAGACCTGCTATAACAGCCTTGGGTTAGGAGACCTGCTATAACAGCCTTGGGTTAGGAGACCTGCTATAACAGCCTTGGGTTAGGAGACCTGCTATAACAGCCTTGGGTTAGGAGACCTGCTATAACAGCCTTGGGTTAGGAGACCTGCTATAACAGCCTTGGGTTAGGAGACCTGCTATAACAGCCTTGGGTTAGGAGACCTGCTATAACAGCCTTGGGTTAGGAGACCTGCTATAACAGCCTTGGGTTAGGAGACCTGCTATAACAGCCTTGGGTTAGGAGACCTGCTATAACAGCCTTGGGTTAGGAGACCTGCTATAACAGCCTTGGGTTAGGAGACCTGCTATAACAGCCTTGGGTTAGGAGACCTGCTATAACAGCCTTGGGTTAGGAGACCTGCTATAACAGCCTTGGGTTAGGAGACCTGCTATAACAGCCTTGGGTTAGGAGACCTGCTATACCAGCCTTGGGTTAGGAGACCTGCTATAACAGCCTTGGGTTAGGAGACCTGCTATAACAGCCTTGGGTTAGGAGACCTGCTATAACAGCCTTGGGTTAGGAGACCTGCTATAACAGCCTTGGTGTTAGGAGACCTGCTATAACAGCCTTGGGTTAGGAGACCTGCTATAACAGCCTTGGGTTAGGAGACCTGCTATAACAGCCTTGGGTTAGGAGACCTGCTATAACAGCCCTTGGGTTAGGAGACCTGCTATAACAGCCTTGGGTTAGGAGACCTGCTATAACAGCCTTGGGTTAGGAGACCTGCTATAACAGCCTTGGGTTAGGAGACCTGCTATAACAGCCTTGGGTTAGGAGACCTGCTATAACAGCCTTGGGTTAGGAGACCTGCTATAACAGCCTTGGGTTAGGGAGACCTGCTATAACAGGCCTTGGGTAGGAGACCTGCTATAACAGCCTTGGGTTAGGAGACCTGCTATAACAGCCTTGGGTTAGGAGACCTGCTATAACAGCCTTGGGTTAGGAGACCTGCTATAACAGCCTTGGGTTAGGAGACCTGCTATAACAGCCTTGGGTTAGGAGACCTGCTATAACAGCCTTGGGTTAGGAGACCTGCTATAACAGCCTTGGGTTAGGAGACCTGCTATAACAGCCTTGGGTTAGGAGACCTGCTATAACAGCCTTGGGTTAGGAGACCTGCTATAACAGCCTTGGGTTAGGAGACCTGCTATAACAGCCTTGGGTTAGGAGACCTGCTATAACAGCCTTGGGTTAGGAGACCTGCTATAACAGGCCTTGGGTTAGGAGACTGCTATAACAGCCTTGGGTTAGGAGACCTGCTATAACAGCCTTGGGTTAGGAGACCTGCTATAACAGCCTTGGGTTAGGAGACCTGCTATAACAGCCTTGGGTTAGGAGACCTGCTATAACAGCCTTGGTTAGGAGACCTGCTATAACAGCCTTGGGTTAGGAGACTGCTATAACAGCCCTTGGGTTAGGAGACCTGCTATAACAGCCTTGGGTTAGGAGACCTGCTATAACAGCCTTGGGTTAGGAGACCTGCTATAACAGCCTTGGGTTAGGAGACCTGCTATAACAGCCTTGGGTTAGGAGACCTGCTATAACAGCCTTGGGTTAGGAGACCTGCTATAACAGCCTTGGGTTAGGAGACCTGCTATAACAGCCTTGGGTTAGGAGACCTGCCTATAACAGCCTTGGGTTAGGAGACCTGCTATAACAGCCTTGGGTTAGGAGACCTGCTATAACAGCCTTGGGTTAGGAGACCTGCTATAACAGCCTTGGGTTAGGAGACCTGCTATAACAGCCTTGGGTTAGGAGACCTGCTATAACAGCCTTGGGTTAGGAGACCTGCTATAACAGCCTTGGGTTAGGAGACCTGCTATAACAGCCTTGGGTTAGGAGACCTGCTATAACAGCCTTGGGTTAGGAGACCTGCTATACCAGCCTTGGGTTAGGAGACCTGCTATAACAGCCTTGGGTTAGGAGACCTGCTATAACAGCCTTGGGTTAGGAGACCTGCTATAACAGCCTTGGGTTAGGAGACCTGCTATAACAGCCTTGGGTTAGGAGACCTGCTATAACAGCCTTGGGTTAGGAGACCTGCTATAACAGCCTTGGGTTAGGAGACCTGCTATAACAGCCTTGGGTTAGGAGACCTGCTATAACAGCCTTGGGTTAGGAGACCTGCTATAACAGCCTTGGGTTAGGAGACCTGCTATAACAGCCTTGGGTTAGGAGACCTGCTATAACAGCCTTGGGTTAGGAGACCTGCTATAACAGCCTTGGGTTAGGAGACCTGCTATAACAGCCTTGGGTTAGGAGACCTGCTATAACAGCCTTGGGTTAGGAGACCTGCTATAACAGCCTTGGGTTAGGAGACCTGCTATAACAGCCTTGGGTTAGGAGACCTGCTATAACAGCCTTGGGTTAGGAGACCTGCTATAACAGCCTTGGGTTAGGAGACCTGCTATAACAGCCTTGGGTTAGGAGACCTGCTATAACAGCCTTGGGTTAGGAGACCTGCTATACCAGGCCGGTTAGGAGACCTGCTATACCAGGCTGGTTAGGAGACCTGCTATAACAGCCTTTGGTTAGGAGACCTGCTATAACAGCCTTTGGTTAGGAGACCTGCTATAACGGTCTGTTGTCAGGGCACCTGCCCCGTGACAGCCTGTTGTCAGGGCACCTGCCCCGTGACAGCCTGTTGTCAGGGCACCTGCCCCGTGACAGCCTGTTGTCAGGGCACCTGCCCCGTGACAGCCTGTTGTCAGGGCACCTGCCCCGTGACAGCCTGTTGTCAGGGCACCTGCCCCGTGACAGCCTGTTGTCAGGGCACCTGCCCCGTGACAGCCTGTTGTCAGGGCACCTGCCCCGTGACAGCCTGTTGTCATAACTGGTCTGCATTCTGTGACGTGAGTTGGACCTTTTTTTTCTAATACCCCATAATGACTAGTTTCTTTTATTTAGACAAATACAGTCCCTGAGCACTTCTCTTCAGTTGGATGAGTTTAGATAAATTCCAAAGGTTGTGTGTGTGAAATGTAAGCCTCTCCCGAGCCCAGTGCCCAGATGTAGCATTACACAGGAAAAGGTTTTGAAGACATAGCAACACATCATGTGAAATGTGCAGGGCCTCTGAGTCGAGCATCAACACAGGAATATTTACTTGTAGGGTACCTGAATAAGGACTTCATAACGCAGAGCATGAGCATTTGATTAATGCTCATGTCAACAATCGCAAGACATCCCATTTTATTTTAAGATTCTTCTCTTCGTCAGGATTTGTGGCTACCACTCTCCCAGCTCCCCCCTGATCTTCCAGTCCTCCCGAAACGTGATGCTGGTAACCTTGGTAACTAACAACGAAAATAACTACCCAGGACTCAGAGCGCACATCTCTCAGATCCCCCGGAACAGCAAAGGTACTATAACACGGTCTACTACTACTAACCTACTAACCTACTTCCATTGCTAACCTACTACTAACCTGCTACTGCTACTAACCTACTACTGCTACTAACCTACTACTACTGCTACTAACCTACTACTACTGCTACTAACCTACTACTACTACTACTACTAACCTACTACTACTACTACTACTACTACTACTACTACTACTACTAACCTACTTCCATTACTAACCTACAACTACTACTACTAACCTACTACTACTAACCTACTTCCATTACTAACCTACTACTACTACTAACCTACTACTACTACTAACCTACTTCCATTACTAACCTACTTCCATTACTAACCTACTTCCATTACTAACCTACTACTACTACTACTAACCTACTACTACGACTACTAACCTACTTCCATTACTAACCTACTACTACTACTACTACTACTACTACTACTACTAACCTACTACTACTAACCTACTACTACTACTAACCTACTACTACTACTACTAACCTACTTCCATTACTAACCTTCTTCCATTACTAACCTACTACTGCTACTACAAACCTACTACTACTGCTACTACTAACCTACTTCCATTACTAACCTACTACTACTACTACTACTAACCTACTTCCATTACTAACCTACTACTGCTACTAACCTACTGCTACTAACCTACTACTTCTACTGCTACTAACCTACTACTGCTACTAACCTACTACTACTAACCTACTGCTACTAACCTACTACTGCTACTAACCTACTTCCATTACTAACCTACTACTACTGCTACTAACCTACTTCCTTTACTAACCTACTACTACTACTAACCTACTACTAACCTACTTCCATTACTAACCTACTACTACTACTACTACTACTACTAACCTACTTCCATTACTAACCTACTACTACTACTACTACTACTACTACTAACCTACTTCCATTACTAACCTACTACTACTACTACTACTAACCTACTACTACTACTAACCTACTACTACTACTAACCTACTACAAACCTACTTCCATTACTAACCTACTAATACTAACCTACTTCCATTACTAACCTACTACTACTAACCTACTACTACTACTACTAACCACCTACTGCTACTAACCTACTACTACTAACCTACTACTACTAACCTACTACTACTACTACTACTACTACTAACCTACTACTACTGCTACTACTGTTGTACTACTACTAACCTACTACTACTACTAACCTACTACTACTAACCTACTACTACTACTAACCTACTACTACTACTAACCTACACACCTACTACTACTACTAACCTACTACTACTACCCTATTACTGCTGCTGCTACTACTACTACTACTACTAACCTACTACTACTGCTACTACAGCACTATTATTACTACAACCACTACTACTACAGTACTATTACTAGTACTACTGCTACTACAGTACTACTACTATTAACCTACTACTGCTGCTACTACAGTACTACTACTAACCTACTACTACTACTACTATTAACCTACTACTGCTATTACACTACTACTACTACTACTAACCGACTAACCTACTACTACTAACCTACTACTACTACTACTACTACTACTACTAATAATAATAACCTACTACTACTAACCTACTACTACTACTACTAGCCTACTACTACTACTAACCTACTACTACTACCTACTACTACTAACCTACTACTACTAACCTACTACTGCTATTACAGTACTACTACTCACCTACTGCTAGAGTTTTTCCTAGTTAAGTGAGTCACATGGTGAGGATCGTCTGGCCCTTATCTACTATTTAAACATGTTTGATTTGTCTGTTGATCATCTGTGATTTGTTTTTAGAGCTGACATGTGGTGGCCAGCTATCAGGAGAGACGGGGCTTTTCACATCCCCAAACTACCCCAACTACTATGCTCCCAACACCAAATGTGAATGGGATATACAGGTGAGGAAGTGTTTTATACTGTTCTGGGTTACAACATAGTGAAGTGTTTTATACTGTACTGGGGTTACAACATAGTGAAGTGTTTTATACTGGGGTTACAACATAGTGAAGTGTGTTATACTGTACTGGGGTTACAACATAGTGAAGTGTTTTATACTGGGGTTATAACATAGTGAAGTGTTTTATACTGTACTGGGGTTACAACATAGTGTTTTATACTGGGGTTACAACATAGTGAAGTGTTTTATACTGGGGTTATAACATAGTGAAGTGTTTTATACTGGGGTTATAACATAGTGAAGTGTTTTATACTGGGGTTATAACATAGTGAAGTGTTTTATACTGGGGTTACAACATAGTGAAGTGTGTTATACTGTACTGGGGTTACAACATAGTGAAGTGTTTTATACTGGGGTTACAACATAGTGAAGTGTTTTATACTGGGGTTATAACATAGTGAAGTGTTTTATACTGGGGTTACAACATAGTGAAGTGTGTTATACTGTACTGGGGTTACAACATAGTGAAGTGTTTTATACTGGGGTTATAACATAGTGAAGTGTTTTATACTGGGGTTATAACATAGTGAAGTGTGTTATACTGTACTGGGGTTACAACATAGTGAAGTGTTTTATACTGGGGTTATAACATAGTGAAGTGTTTTATACTGGGGTTACAACATAGTGAAGTGTTTTATACTGGGGTTACAACATAGTGAAGTGTGTTATACTGTACTGGGGTTACAACATAGTGAAGTGTTTTATACTGGGGTTATAACATAGTGAAGTGTTTTATACTGTGGTTATAACATAGTGAAGTGTTTTATACTGTACTGGGGTTACAACATAGTGAAGTGTTTTATACTGGGGTTATAACATAGTGAAGTGTTTTATACTGGGGTTACAACATAGTGAAGTGTTTTATACTGGGGTTATAACATAGTGAAGTGTTTTATACTGGGGTTACAACATAGTGAAGTGTTTTATACTGGGGTTATAACATAGTGAAGTGTGTTATACTGTACTGGGGTTACAACATAGTGAAGTGTTTTATACTGGGGTTATAACATAGTGAAGTGTTTTATACTGGGGTTATAACATAGTGAAGTGTTTTATACTGGGGTTACAACATAGTGAAGTGTTTTATACTGGGGTTACAACATAGTGAAGTGTTTTATACTGGGGTTATAACATAGTGAAGTGTTTTATACTGGGGTTACAACATAGTGAAGTGTTTTATACTGGGGTTATAACATAGTGAAGTGTTTTATACTGGGGTTATAACATAGTGAAGTGTTTTATACTGGGGTTATAACATAGTGAAGTGTTTTATACTGGGGTTATAACATAGTGAAGTGTTTTATACTGGGGTTACAACATAGTGAAGTGTTTTATACTGTACTGGGGTTATAACATAGTGAAGTGTTTTATACTGGGGTTATAACATAGTGAAGTGTTTTATACTGGGGTTACAACATAGTGAAGTGTTTTATACTGTACTGGGGTTACAACATAGTGAAGTGTTTTATACTGTACTGGGGTTACAACATAGTGAAGTGTTTTATACTGGGGTTACAACATAGTGAAGTGTTTTATACTGGGGTTACAACATAGTGAAGTGTTTTATACTGGGGTTACAACATAGTGAAGTGTTTTATACTGGGGTTATAACATAGTGAAGTGTTTTATACTGGGGTTATAACATAGTGAAGTGTTTTATACTGGGGTTACAACATAGTGAAGTGTTTTATACTGGGGTTACAACATAGTGAAGTGTTTTATACTGTACTGGGGTTACAACATAGTGAAGTGTTTTATACTGGGGTTACAACATAGTGAAGTGTTTTATACTGGGGTTATAACATAGTGAAGTGTTTTATACTGGGGTTATAACATAGTGAAGTGTTTTATACTGGGGTTACAACATAGTGAAGTGTTTTATACTGGGGTTATAACATAGTGAAGTGTTTTATACTGGGGTTACAACATAGTGAAGTGTTTTATACTGGGGTTACAACACAGTGAAGTGTTTTATACTGGGGTTACAACACAGTGAAGTGTTTTATACTGGGGTTACAACATAGTGAAGTGTTTTATACTGGGGTTTTAACACAGTGAAGTGGTTTATACTGTACTGGGGTTACAACATAGTGAAGTGTTTTATACTGGGGTTACAACGTAGTGAAGTGTTTTATACTGGGGTTACAACATAGTGAAGTGTTTTATACTGGGGTTACAACACAGTGAAGTGTTTTATACTGGGGTTACAACATAGTGTTTTATACTGGGGTTACAACATAGTGAAGTGTTTTATACTGGGGTTACAACATAGTGAAGTGTTTTATACTGGGGTTACAACATAGTGAAGTGTTTTATACTGGGGTTACAACATAGTGAAGTGTTTTATACTGGGGTTATAACATAGTGAAGTGTTTTATACTGGGGTTATAACATAGTGAAGTGTTTTATACTGGGGTTACAACATAGTGAAGTGTTTTATACTGGGGTTACAACATAGTGTTTTATACTGGGGTTACAACATAGTGTTTTATACTGGGGTTATAACATAGTGAAGTGTTTTATACTGTACTGGGGTTACAACATAGTGTTTTATACTGGGGTTACAACATAGTGAAGTGTTTTATACTGGGGTTATAACATAGTGAAGTGTTTTATACTGGGGTTACAACATAGTGAAGTGTTTTATACTGGGGTTACAACATAGTGAAGTGTTTTATACTGGGGTTACAACATAGTGAAGTGTGTTATACTGTACTGGGGTTACAACATAGTGAAGTGTTTTATACTGGGGTTACAACATAGTGAAGTGTTTTATACTGGGGTTATAACATAGTGAAGTGTTTTATACTGGGGTTACAACATAGTGAAGTGTTTTATACTGGGGTTATAACATAGTGAAGTGTTTTATACTGGGGTTACAACATAGTGAAGTGTTTTATACTGGGGTTATAACATAGTGAAGTGTTTTATACTGGGGTTATAACATAGTGAAGTGTTTTATACTGGGGTTACAACATAGTGAAGTGTTTTATACTGGGGTTACAACATAGTGAAGTGTTTTATACTGGGGTTACAACATAGTGAAGTGTTTTATACTGTACTGGGGTTACAACATAGTGAAGTGTTTTATACTGGGGTTACAACATAGTGAAGTGTGTTATACTGGGGTTATAACATAGTGAAGTGTTTTATACTGGGGTTACAACATAGTGAAGTGTTTTATACTGGGGTTACAACATAGTGAAGTGTTTTATACTGGGTTACAACATAGTGAAGTGTTTTATACTGGGGTTATAACATAGTGTTTTATACTGGGGTTATAACATAGTGTTTTATACTGGGGTTATAACATAGTGTTTTATACTGGGGTTACAACATAGTGAAGTGTTTGACAGATTTATTTGATAATCTAATAATCAGATATTGAGGCCTTCAGATTTTATATATTGGCTGATAGAGGTTTTGTATCAGGCTAAGTGTGTGTATAATGTTTGACTGAACTATGCCCCGCCCCCCAGGTCCCTGCTGGTAAGTCAGTGAAGGTCAAGTTCAGTACCTTCCTGTTATCAGAGTTGGGTCAGGAGAACACGAAGGACTGTAACAAGGACTATGTAGAGATCAACAACAAGAGGTGAAATGTTTGAGAAGCACTTCCCCCTACTGTATTACCTCCCCCTGCACCTCCCCCTACTGTATTACCTCACTCTGCACCTCCCCCTGCTGTATTACCTCCCCCTGCTGTATTACCTCACCCTGCACCTCCCCCTACTGTATTACCTCACCCTGCACCTCCCCCTACTGTATTACCTCACCCCTGCTGTATTACCTCACCCTGCACCTCCCCCTGCTGTATTACCTCACCCTGCACCTCCCCCTACTGTATTACCTCACCCTGCACCTCCCCCTGCTGTATTACCTCACCATGCACCTCCCCCTGCTGTATTACCTCACCCTGCACCTCCCCCTGCTGTATTACCTCACCCTGCACCTCCCCCTGCTGTATTACCTCACCCTGCACCTCCCCCTACTGTATTACCCCACCCTGCACCTCCCCCTACTGTATTACCCCACCCTGCACCTCCCCCTACTGTATTACCCCACCCTGCACCTCCCCCTACTGTATTACCTCACCCTGCACCTCCCCCTGCTGTATTACCTCACCCTGCACCTCCCCCTACTGTATTACCTCACCCTGCACCTCCCCCTACTGTATTACCCCACCCTGCACCTCCCCTACTGTATTACCTCACCCTGCTGTATTACCTCACCCTGCACCTCCCCCTACTGTATTACCCCACCCTGCACCTCCCCCTACTGTATTACCTCACCCTGCTGTATTACCTCACCCTGCACCTCCCCCTACTGTATTACCCCACCCTGCACCTCCCCCTACTGTATTACCCCCGCCCTGCAACCTCCCCCTACTGTATTACCTCACCCTGTACCTCCCCCTGCTGTATTACCTCACCCTGCACCTCCCCTACTGTATTACCTCACCCTGCACCTCCCCTACTGTATTACCCCACCCTGCACCTCCCCCTACTGTATTACCTCACCCTGCTGTATTACCTCACCCTGCACCTCCCCCTACTGTATTAACCCACCCTGCACCTCCCCCTACTGTATTACCTCACCCTGCTGTATTACCTCACCCTGCACCTCCCCCTGCTGTATTACCTCCCCCTGCACCTCCCCCTACTGTATTACCCCACCCTGCACCTCCCCCTACTGTATTACCTCACCCTGTTGTATTACCTCACCCTGCACCTCCCCCTACTGTATTACCCCACCCTGCACCTCCCCCTACTGTATTACCTCCCCCTGCACCTCCCCCTACTGTATTACCCCACCCTGCACCTCCCCCTACTGTATTACCCCACCCTGCACCTCCCCCTGCTGTATTACCTCACCCTGCACCTCCCCCTACTGTATTACCTCCCCCTATTGTATTACCTCCCCTGCACCTCCGCCCTGCTGTATTACCTCCCCCTGCACCTCCCCCTACTGTATTACCTCACCCTGCACCTGCCCCTACTGTATTACCTCACCCTGCTGTATTACCTCACCCTGCTCCTCCCCCTACTGTATTACCTCACCCTGCACCTCCCCCTACTGTATTACCTCCCCCCTGCTGTATTACCTCACCCTGCACCTCCCCTTACTGTATTACCTCACCCTGCACCTCCCCCTACTGTATTACCTCACCCTGCACCTCCCCCTACTGTATTACCTCACCCTGCACCTCCCCCTGCTGTATTACCTCACCCTGCACCTCCCCCTACTGTATTACCCTCCCCCTGCTGTATTACCTCACCCTGCACCTCCCCCTGCTGTATTACCTCACCCTGCACCTCCCCCTACTGTATTACCTCACCCTGCACCTCCCCCTGCTGTATTACCTCACCCTGCTGTATTACCTCACCCTGCACCTCCCCCTACTGTATTACCCCACCCTGCACCTCCCCCTACTGTATTACCCCACCCTGCACCTCCCCCTACTGTATTACCTCACCCTGCACCTCCCCCTGCTGTATTACCTCACCCTGCACCTCCCCCCTACTGTATTACCTCACCCTGCACCTCCCCCTACTGTATTACCCCACCCTGCACCTCCCCTTACTGTATTACCCCCCCTACTGTATTAACCCACCCTGCACCTCCCCCTACTGTATTACCTCACCCTGCTGTATTACCTCACCCTGCACCTCCCCCTGCTGTATTACCTCACCCTGCACCTCCCCCTACTGTATTACCTCACCCTGCACCTCCCCCTACTGTATTACCCCACCCTGCACCTCCCCCTACTGTATTACCTCACCCTGTTGTATTACCTCACCCTGCACCTCCCCCTACTGTATTACCCCACCCTGCACCTCCCCCTACTGTATTACCTCACCCTGCACCTCCCCTGCTGTATTACCTCCCCCTGCACCTCCCCCTGCTGTATTACCTCCCCCTGCACCTCCCCCTACTGTATTACCTCCCCCTGCACCTCCCCCTGCTGTATTACCTCACCCTGCACCTCCCCCTACTGTATTACCTCCCCCTGCACCTCCCCCTACTGTATTACCTCACCCTGCACCTCCCCCTACTGTATTACCTCACCCTGCTGTATTACATCACCCTGCACCTCCCCCTACTGTATTACCTCACCCTGCACCTCCCCCTACTGTATTACCCCACCCTGCACCCCCCCCTGCTGTATTACCTCACCCTGCTGTATTACCTCACCCTGCACCTCCCCCTACTGTATTACCCCACCCTGCACCTCCCCCTACTGTATTACCTCACCCTGCACCTCCCCCTGCTGTATTACCTCACCCTGCACCTCCCCCTACTGTATTACCTCCCCCTGCTGTATTACCTCACCCTGCACCTCCCCCTGCTGTATTACCTCACCCTGCACCTCCCCCTACTGTATTACCTCACCCTGCACCTCCCCCTGCTGTATTACCTCACCCTGCTGTATTACCTCACCCTGCACCTCCCCCTACTGTATTACCCCACCCTGCACCTCCCCCTACTGTATTACCCCACCCTGCACCTCCCCCTACTGTATTACCTCACCCTGCACCTCCCCCTGCTGTATTACCTCACCCTGCACCTCCCCCTACTGTATTACCTCACCCTGCACCTCCCCTACTGTATTACCCCACCCTGCACCTCCCCTTACTGTATTACCCCCCCTACTGTATTAACCCACCCTGCACCTCCCCCTACTGTATTACCTCACCCTGCTGTATACCTCACCCTGCACCTCCCCCTGCTGTATTACCTCACCCTGCACCTCCCCTACTGTATTACCTCACCCTGCACTCCCCCTACTGTATTACCCCACCCTGCACCTCCCCCTACTGTATTACCTCACCCTGTTGTATTACCTCACCCTGCACCTCCCCCTACTGTATTACCCCACCCTGCACCTCCCCCTACTGTATTACTCACCCTGCACCTCCCCCTGCTGTATTACCTCCCCCTGCACCTCCCCCTACTGTATTACCTCCCCCTGCACCTCCCCCTACTGTATTACCTCCCCCTGCACCTCCCCCTACTGTATTACCTCCCCCTGCACCTCCCCCTGCTGTATTACCTCACCCTGCACCTCCCCCTACTGTATTACCTCCCCCTGCACCTCCCCCTACTGTATTACCTCACCCTGCACCTCCCCCTACTGTATTACCTCACCCTGCACCTCCCCCTACTGTATTACCCCACCCTGCACCCCCCCCTGCTGTATTACCTCACCCTGCTGTATTACCTCACCCTGCACCTCCCCCTACTGTATTACCCCACCCTGCACCTCCCCCTACTGTATTACCCCACCCTGCACCTCCCCCTGCTGTATTACCTCACCCTGCACCTCCCCCTGCTGTATTACCTCACCCTGCACCTCCCCCTACTGTATTACCCCACCCTGCACTTCCCCCTACTGTATTACCTCACCCTGCTGTATTACCTCACCCTGCACCTCCCCCTACTGTATTAACCCACCTTGCACCTCCCCCTACTGTATTACCTCACCCTGCTGTATTACCTCACCCTGCACCTCCCCCCTGCTGTATTACCTCACCCTGCACCTCCCCCTACTGTATTACCTCACCCTGCACCTCCCCCTACTGTATTACCTCACCCTGCACCCTCCCCCCTGCTGTATTACCTCACCCTGCACCTCCCCCTACTGTATTACCTCACCCTGCACCTCACCCTGCACCTCACCCTGCTGTATTACCTCACCCTGCACCTCCCCCTACTGTATTAACCCACCCTGCACCTCCCACTACTGTATTACCTCACCCTGCTGTATTACCTCACCCTGCACCTCCCCCTGCTGTATTACCTCACCCTGCACCTCCCCCTACTGTATTACCTCACCATGCACCTCCCCCTACTGTATTACCCCACCCTGCACCTCCCCCTACTGTATTACCTCACCCTGTTGTATTACCTCCCCCTGCACCTCCCCCTACTGTATTACCCCACCCTGCACCTCCCCCTACTGTATTACCTCACCCTGCACCTCCCCCTGCTGTATTACCTCCCCCTGCACCTCCCCCTACTGTATTACCTCACCCTGCACCTCCCCCTACTGTATTACCCCACCCTGCACCTCCCCCTGCTGTATTACCTCACCCTGCACCTCCCCCTACTGTATTACCTCCCCCTATTGTATTACCTCCCCCTGCACCTCCCCCTACTGTATTACCTCACCCTGCACCTCCCCCTACTGTATTACCTCACCCTGCACCTCCCCCTACTGTATTACCTCACCCTGCACCTCCCCCCACTGTATTACCCCCACCCTGCACCTCCCCCTGCTGTATTACCTCACCCTGCTGTATTACCTCACCCTGCACCTCCCCCTACTGTATTACCCCACCCTGCACCTCCCCCTACTGTATTACCTCACCCTGCTGTATTACCTCACCCTGCACCTCCCCCTACTGTATTACCCCACCCTGCACCTCCCCCTACTGTATTACCTCACCCTGCTGTATTACCTCACCCTGCACCTCCCCCCTACTGTATTACCCCCACCCTGCACCTCCCCCTACTGTATTACCCCCGCCCTGCACCTCCCCCTACTGTATTACCTCACCCTGTACCTCCCCCCTGCTGTATTACCTCACCCTGCACCTCCCCTACTGTATTACCCTCACCCTGCACCTCCCCTACTGTATTACCCCACCCTGCACCTCCCCCTACTGTATTACCTCACCCTGCTGTATTACCTCACCCTGCACCTCCCCCTACTGTATTAACCCACCCTGCAACCTCCCCCTACTGTATTACCTCACCCTGCTGTATTACCTCACCCTGCACCTCCCCCTGCTGTATTACCTCACCCTGCACCTCCCCCTACTGTATTACCCCACCCTGCACCTCCCCCTACTGTATTACCTCACCCTGTTGTATTACCTCACCCTGCACCTCCCCCTACTGTATTACCCCACCCTGCACCTCCCCCTACTGTATTACCTCCCCTGCACCTCCCCCTACTGTATTACCCCACCCTGCACCTCCCCCTACTGTATTACCCCACCCTGCACCTCCCCCTGCTGTATTACCTCACCCTGCACCTCCCCCTACTGTATTACCTCCCCCTATTGTATTACCTCCCCTGCACCTCCCCCTGCTGTATTACCTCCCCCTGCACCTCCCCCTACTGTATTACCTCACCCTGCACCTGCCCCTACTGTATTACCTCACCCTGCTGTATTACCTCACCCCTGCTCCTCCCCCTACTGTATTACCTCACCCTGCACCTCCCCCTACTGTATTACCTCCCCCTGCTGTATTACCTCACCCTGCACCTCCCCTTACTGTATTACCTCACCCTGCACCTCCCCCTACTGTATTACCTCACCCTGCACCTCCCCCTACTGTATTACCTCACCCTGCACCTCCCCCTGCTGTATTACCTCACCCTGCACCTCCCCCTACTGTATTACCTCCCCCTGCTGTATTACCTCACCCTGCACCTCCCCTGCTGTATTACCCTCACCCTGCACCTCCCCCTACTGTATTACCTCACCCTGCACCTCCCCCTGCTGTATTACCTCACCCTGCTGTATTACCTCACCCTGCACCTCCCCCTACTGTATTACCTCACCCTGCACCTCCCCTGCTGTATTACCTCACCGCTGTATACCTCACCTGCACCTCCCCCTACTGTATTACCCCACCCTGCACCTCCCCCTACTGTATTACCCCACCCTGCACCTCCCCCTACTGTATTACCTCACCCTGCACCTCCCACTGCTGTATTACCTCACCCTGCACCTCCCCCTACTGTATTACCTCCACCCTGCACCTCCCCCTACTGTATTACCCACCCTGCACCTCCCTACTGTATTACCCCCCCTACTGTATTAACCACCCTGCACCTCCCCCTACTGTATTAACCTCACCCTGCTGTATTACCTCACCCTGCACCTCCCCCTGCTGTATTACCTCACCCTGCACCTCCCCCTACTGTATTACCTCACCCTGCACCTCCCCCTACTGTATTACCCCACCCTGCACCTCCCCCTACTGTATTACCTCACCCTGTTGTATTACCTCACCCTGCACCTCCCCCTACTGTATTACCCCACCCTGCACCTCCCCCTACTGTATTACCTCACCCTGCACCTCCCCCTGCTGTATTACCTCCCCCTGCACCTCCCCCTACTGTATTACCTCCCCCTGCACCTCCCCCTACTGTATTACCTCCCCCTGCACCTCCCCCTGCTGTATTACCTCACCCTGCACCTCCCCCTACTGTATTACCTCCCCCTGCACCTCCCCCTACTGTATTACCTCACCCTGCACCTCCCCCTACTGTATTACCTCACCCTGCTGTATTACCTCACCCTGCACCTCCCCCTACTGTATTACCTCACCCTGCACCTCCCCCTACTGTATTACCCCACCCTGCACCCCCCCCCTGCTGTATTACCTCACCCTGCTGTATTACCTCACCCTGCACCTCCCCCTACTGTATTACCCCACCCTGCACCTCCCCCTACTGTATTACCTCACCCTGCACCTCCCCCTGCTGTATTACCTCACCCTGCACCTCCCCCTACTGTATTACCTCCCCCTGCTGTATTACCTCACCCTGCACCTCCCCCTGCTGTATTACCTCACCCTGCACCTCCCCCTACTGTATTACCTCACCCTGCACCTCCCCCTGCTGTATTACCTCACCCTGCTGTATTACCTCACCCTGCACCTCCCCCTACTGTATTACCCCACCCTGCACCTCCCCCTACTGTATTACCCCACCCTGCACCTCCCCCTACTGTATTACCTCACCCTGCACCTCCCCCTGCTGTATTACCTCACCCTGCACCTCCCCCTACTGTATTACCTCACCCTGCACCTCCCCCTACTGTATTACCCCACCCTGCACCTCCCCTTACTGTATTACCCCCCCCTACTGTATTAACCCACCCTGCACCTCCCCCTACTGTATTACCTCCCCCTACTGTATTACCTCACCCTGTTGTATTACCTCACCCTGCACCTCCCCCTACTGTATTACCCCACCCTGCACCTCCCCCTACTGTATTACCTCACCCTGCACCTCCCCCTGCTGTATTACCTCCCCCTGCACCTCCCCCTACTGTATTACCTCCCCCTGCACCTCCCCCTACTGTATTACCTCCCCTGCACCTCCCCCTACTGTATTACCTCCCCCTGCACCTCCCCCTGCTGTATTACCTCACCCTGCACCTCCCCCTACTGTATTACCTCCCCCTGCACCTCCCCCTACTGTATTACCTCACCCTGCACCTCCCCCTACTGTATTACCTCACCCTGCACCTCCCCCTACTGTATTACCCCACCCTGCACCCCCCCCCTGCTGTATTACCTCACCCTGCTGTATTACCTCACCCTGCACCTCCCCCTACTGTATTACCCCACCCTGCACCTCCCCCTACTGTATTACCCCACCCTGCACCTCCCCCTGCTGTATTACCTCACCCTGCACCTCCCCCTGCTGTATTACCTCACCCTGCACCTCCCCCTACTGTATTACCCCACCCTGCACTTCCCCCTACTGTATTACCTCACCCTGCTGTATTACCTCACCCTGCACCTCCCCCTACTGTATTAACCCACCTTGCACCTCCCCCTACTGTATTACCTCACCCTGCTGTATTACCTCACCCTGCACCTCCCCCTGCTGTATTACCTCACCCTGCACCTCCCCCTACTGTATTACCTCACCCTGCACCTCCCCCTACTGTATTACCTCACCCTGCACCTCCCCCTGCTGTATTACCTCACCCTGCACCTCCCCCTACTGTATTACCTCACCCTGCACCTCACCCTGCACCTCACCCTGCTGTATTACCTCACCCTGCACCTCCCCCTACTGTATTAACCCACCCTGCACCTCCCACTACTGTATTACCTCACCCTGCTGTATTACCTCACCCTGCACCTCCCCCTGCTGTATTACCTCACCCTGCACCTCCCCCTACTGTATTACCTCACCATGCACCTCCCCCTACTGTATTACCCCACCCTGCACCTCCCCCTACTGTATTACCTCACCCTGTTGTATTACCTCCCCCTGCACCTCCCCCTACTGTATTACCCCACCCTGCACCTCCCCCTACTGTATTACCTCACCCTGCACCTCCCCCTGCTGTATTACCTCCCCCTGCACCTCCCCCTACTGTATTACCTCACCCTGCACCTCCCCCTACTGTATTACCCCACCCTGCACCTCCCCCTGCTGTATTACCTCACCCTGCACCTCCCCCTACTGTATTACCTCCCCCTATTGTATTACCTCCCCCTGCACCTCCCCCTACTGTATTACCTCACCCTGCACCTCCCCCTACTGTATTACCTCACCCTGCACCTCCCCCTACTGTATTACCTCACCCTGCACCTCCCCCCACTGTATTACCCCACCCTGCACCTCCCCCTGCTGTATTACCTCACCCTGCTGTATTACCTCACCCTGCACCTCCCCCTACTGTATTACCCCACCCTGCACCTCCCCCTGCTGTATTACCTCACCCTGCACCTCCCCCTGCTGTATTACCTCACCCTGCACCTCCCCCTGCTGTATTACCTCACCCTGCACCTCCCCCTACTGTATTACCTCACCCTGCACCTCCCCCTACTGTTTTACCCCACCCTGCACTTCCCCCTACTGTATTACCTCACCCTGCTGTATTACCTCACCCTGCACCTCCCCCTACTGTATTAACCCACCTTGCACCTCCCCCTACTGTATTACCTCACCCTGCTGTATTACCTCACCCTGCACCTCCCCCTACTGTATTACCTCACCCTGCACCTCCCCCTACTGTATTACCCCACCCTGCACCTCCCCCTACTGTATTACCTCACCCTGCACCTCCCCCTACTGTATTACCCCACCCTGCACCTCCCCCTACTGTATTACCTCACCCTGTTGCATTACCTCACCCTGCACCTCCCCCTACTGTATTACCTCCCCCTGCACCTCCCCCTGCTGTATTACCTCACCCTGCACCTCCCCCTACTGTATTACCCCACCCTGCACCTCCCCCTACTGTATTACCTCACCCTGCACCTCCCCCTGCTGTATTACCTCCCCCTGCACCTCCCCCTACTGTATTACCTCACCCTGCACCTCCCCCTACTGTATTACCCCACCCTGCACCTCCCCCTGCTGTATTACCTCACCCTGCACCTCCCCCTGCTGTATTACCTCACCCTGCACCTCCCCCTACTGTATTACCTCACCCTGCACCTCCCCCTGCTGTATTACCTCACCCTGCACCTCCCCCTACTGTATTACCTCACCCTGCACCTCCCCTGCTGTATTACCTCACCCTGCACCTCCCCCTGCTGTATTACCTCACTCTGCACCTCCCCCTGCTGTATTACCTCACCCTGCACCTCCCCCTGCTGTATTACCTCACTCTGCACCTCCCCCTGCTGTATTACCTCACTCTGCACCTCCCCATTCACTCACCCTCCTTCCAGACAGGACAATGACGACAACAAACAAAACAAGATATACACACACAGATATACACAACACATGATCAGCTAGCTTAATGTGAATTGTAATAATCTAGCTAGCCAGGTTTGATTCAATAAGTATTCACCCCCTTTGCTATGTCAAGCCTAAATAAGTTCTACATTTTGGTAGTTAGGAGCTTTATGGGCCTGGTTCCTCAGCAACTGGCCTGCTTTATGGGCCTGGTTCCTCAGCAACTGGCCTGCTTTATGGGCCTGGTTCCTCGGCAACTGGCCTGCTTTATGGGCCTGGTTCCTCAGCAACTGGCCTGCTTTATGGGCCTGGTTCCTCGGCCACTGGCCTGCTTTATGGGCCTGGTTCCTCAGCAACTGGCCTGCTTTATGGGCCTGGTTCCTGGGCCACTGGCCTGCTTTATGGGCCTGGTTCCTCGGCCACTGGCCTGCTTTATGGGCCTGGTTCCTCGGCCACTGGCCTGCTTTATGGGCCTGGTTCCTCGGCCACTGGCCTGCTTTATGGGCCTGGTTCCTCGGCAACTGGCCTGCTTTATGGGCCTGGTTCCTCGGCCACTGGCCTGCTTTATGGGCCTGGTTCCTCGGCCACTGGCCTGCTTTATGGGCCTGGTTCCTAGGCCACTGGCCTGCTTTATGGGCCTGGTTCCTCGGCCACTGGCCTGCTTTATGGGCCTGCTTTATGGGCCTGGTTCCTCGGCCACTGGCCTGCTTTATGGGCCTGGTTCCTCGGCAACTGGCCTGCTTTATGGGCCTGGTTCCTCGGCCACTGGCCTGCTTTATCAGGAACTGAAGCTAGACTGTTACCTTTTGCGTCTCTCCTTAGGAACATTCATATTCTACAATAACATGTTTGAACAGAATATAAACTTTCTGCACTTCCTCTTTTCTCCATGTCCCTTTCCATGTCCCTCAGTCACTTTACATGTCCCTCTGTCACTTTACATGTCCCTCTGTCACTTTACATGTCCCTCTGTCACTTTACATGTCCCTCTGTCACTTTACATGTCCCTCTGTCACTTTACATGTCCCTCGGTCACTTTCCATGTCCCTTGGTCACTTTACATGTCACTTTCCATGTCCCTTGGTCACTTTACATGTCACTTTCCATGTCACTTTCCATGTCCCTTGGTCACTTTCCATGTCACTTTCCATGTCCCTCGGTCCCTTTCCATGTCCCTCGGTCCCTTTACATGTCCCTCGGTCACTTTATATGTCCCTTGGTCACTTTCCATGTCACTTTCCATGTCCCTCGGTCCCTTTCCATGTCCCTCGGGCCCTTTCCATGTCCCTCGGTCCCTTTACATGTCCCTCTGTCACTTTACATGTCCCTTTGTCACTTTACATGTCACTTTCCATGTCCCTTGGTCACTTTACATGTCACTTTCCATGTCCCTTGGTCACTTTACATGTCACTTTCCATGTCCCTCGGTCCCTTTACATGTCCCTCGGTCCCTTTACATGTCCCTCGGTCACTTTACATGTCCCTCGGTCCCTTTCCATGTCCCTCGGTCACTTTCCATGTCCCTCGGTCCCTTTACATGTCCCTTGGTCACTTTCCATGTCACTTTCCATGTCCCTCGGTCACTTTACATGTCCCTTTGTCACTTTACATGTCACTTTCCATGTCACTTTCCATGACACTTTCCATGTCCCTCGGTCCCTTTACATGTCCCTCGGTCCCTTTACATGTCCCTCGGTCCCTTTACATGTCCCTCGGTCACTTTACATGTCCCTCGGTCACTTTCCATGTCCCTCTGTCACTTTACATGTCCCTCTGTCACTTTACATGTCCCTCTGTCACTTTACATGTCACTTTCCATGTCCCTCTGTCACTTTACATTTCACTTTCCATGTCCCTCGGTCCCTTTACATGTCCCTCGGTCCCTTTACATGTCCCTCGGTCCCTTTACATGTCCCTCGGTCACTTTACATGTCCCTCGGTCACTTTCCATGTCCCTCTGTCACTTTACATGTCCCTCTGTCACTTTACATGTCCCTCTGTCACTTTCCATGTCCCTCGGTCACTTTCCATGTCCTTTTTGTAACGTGTCTGTCTCAGGTATTGTGGAGAGTTGACCTGTTATCGTAACGTGTCTGTCTCAGGTATTGTGGAGAGTTGACCTGTTATCGTAACGTGTCTGTCTCAGGTATTGTGGAGAGTTGACCTGTTATCGTAACGTGTCTGTCTCAGGTATTGTGGAGAACCTCCAACCAGTCCTGTTGTAACCAGTGACACTAACACCATGAAGGTAGTCTTTTACTCCGACGCCTCGTATGTAGACAGGGGATTCAGCGCCACGTACGAGACCTTCGAATCCACGGACCGTAAGTAGAAATATTGATTGTTCATCAAATCATATTAAGCACTTGGCTCATTGCACAATACAAGACAAGACAAGTGATGACCTGAGCATTCACTGACCTGTCCCTGGCCAGTCATATTGGCCAGGTATTAATGAACTGGCCAGGTGTTAATGAACCGGCCAGTCATATTGGAGAGGTGTTAATGAACTGGCCAGTCATATTGGCCAGGTGTTAATGAACTGGCCAGGTGTTAATGAACTGGCCAGGTGTTAATGAACCGGCCAGTCATATTGGAGAGGTGTTAATGAACTGGCCAGTCATATTGGAGAGGTGTTAATGAACTGGCCAGTCATATTGGAGAGGTGTTAATGAACCGGCCAGTCATATTGGAGAGGTGTTTATGAACCGGCCAGTCGTATTGGAGAGGTGTTAATGAACCGGCCAGGTGTTAATGAACTGGCCAGTCATATAGGAGAGGTGTTAATGAACTGGCCAGTCATATTGGAGAGGTGTTAATGAACCGGCCAGTCATATTGGTCAGGTGTTAATGAACCGGCCAGTCATATAGGAGAGGTGTTAATGAACTGGCCAGTCATATAGGAGAGGGGTTAATGAACCGGACAGTCATATAGGAGAGGTGTTAATGAACCGGCCAGTCATATAGGAGAGGTGTTAATGAACTGGCCAGGTGTTAATGAACCGGCCAGGTGTTAATGAACTGGCCAGTCATATTGGAGAGGTGTTAATGAACTGGCCAGTCATATTGGAGAGGTGTTAATGAACTGGCCAGTCATATAGGAGAGGTGTTAATGAACCGGACAGTCATATAGGAGAGGTGTTAATGAACTGGCCAGGTGTTAATGAACCGGCCAGTCATATTGGAGAGGTGTTAATGAACTGGCCAGTCATATAGGAGAGGTGTTAATGAACTGGCCAGTCATATAGGAGAGGTGTTAATGAACCGGCCAGTCATATAGGAGAGGTGTTAATGAACTGGCCAGGTGTTAATGAACCGGCCAGGTGTTAATGAACTGGCCAGTCATATTGGAGAGGTGTTAATGAACTGGCCAGTCATATAGGAGAGGTGTTAATGAACCGGACAGTCATATAGGAGAGGTGTTAATGAACCGGACAGTCATATAGGAGAGGTGTTAATGAACTGGCCAGGTGTTAATGAACCGGCCAGGTGTTAATGAACTGGCCAGTCATATTGGAGAGGTGTTAATGAACTGGCCAGTCATATTGGAGAGGTGTTAATGAACTGGCCAGTCATATAGGAGAGGTGTTAATGAACCGGCCAGTCATATAGGAGAGGTGTTAATGAACTGGCCAGGTGTTAATGAACCGGCCAGGTGTTAATGAGGTGAGCCTCAGTGCAGCATATTGGTTTTCCTTTAGCTGACTCCTCCCCCTCCTGCCTTTCCATCCCCAGCCTGTCCTAACAAGTTTCAGTGCAACAACCAGCGTTGTGTTAACACACATCTGAAGTGTGACGGCTGGAACGACTGTGGAGATATGAGCGACGAAATTAAATGCAGTGAGTTCTAACAAACGTATTGATTTTTGTCTGGAGAAAACTTTAACGGATATTAGATTGATTAATACTAATGATTGATTGTTGTTTAACGTGTGTGTGTGTGTGTGCTCGCTCGCAGAGTGTGATTCCACTCAGATCAGCTGTAAGAATGGCCTGTGTAAGCCCCAGTTCTGGGAGTGTGATGGAGTGAACGACTGTGGAGATGACACCGATGAGCAGAACTGTGGTAGGTTTGACAGGGCTGTCGTCTGATGCCTCAGGCCTGTTGACAGATGGAACAGAAGGCACTCCTGTTTCCAGTTCACACATTCAGTTACTTTCAGGTGCAGTGTAGCAAAAAGTAAAGCTGTGATTGAAAGATATATATATATATATATATATATCTCCAGCGTGTTTTATCATGTCTCCTCAGGTGCTTGTAAAGCGGGGGAGCTGACATGTCAGAACGGAAAGTGTGTATCGGAGAAGAAACGCTGTGACGAGAAGGATGACTGTGGCGACGGGACAGACGAGAGCGACTGTGGACGAAGTGAGGAGACCTTTCTCTCCGTCGATCAGAATGTTTTTTACACAGAATGTTTTCACAGGTGGATGCAGCCTGAGAACGGATCGGTTGTGTTTCACAGAGCGTATCAGTTCTCTCTTTTTTTTTTATCGCAGTAGTATAACCGCGTTGTTGAGGAAGAGCTCGTAAGCATTTAAAAGTACTTTTTTTTTTTTTCACCTGCTATATCCTGTGCACGTCACGAATAAACACTGATTTTATTTTAAAGTTAATGGGGGTTCTGACTCCACCTAAAGTTAATGGTGTTCTGACTCCACCTAGAAGCGAATGGGGTTCTGACTCCACCTAAAGTTAATGGGGTTCTGACTCCACCTAAAGTTAATGGGGTTCTGACTCCACCTAAAGTTAATGGGGTTCTGACTCCACCTAAAGTTAATGGGGTTCTGACTCCACCTAAAGTTAATGGGGTTCTGACTCCACCTAAAGTTAATGGGGTTCTGACTCCACCTAAAGTTAATGGGGTTCTGACTCCACCTAAAGTTAATGGGGTTCTGACTCCACCTAAAGTTAATGGGGTTCTGACTCCACCTAGAAGCGAATGGGGTTCTGTCTCTACCTAAAGTTAATGGGGTTCTGACTCCACCTAAAGTTAATGGGGTTCTGACTCCACCTAGAAGCGAATGGGGTTCTGACTCCACCTAAAGTTAATGGGGTTCTGACTCCACCTAAAGTTAATGGGGTTCTGACTCCACCTAAAGTTAATGGGGTTCTGACTCCACCTAAAGTTAATGGGGTTCTGACTCCACCTAGAAGCGAATGGGGTTCTGACTCCACCTAAAGCGAATGGGGTTCTGACTCCACCTAAAGTTAATGGGGTTCTGACTCCACCTAAAGTTAATGGGGTTCTGACTCCACCTAGAAGCGAATGGGGTTCTGACTCCACCTAAAGTTAATGGGGTTCTGACTCCACCTAAAGTTAATGGGGTTCTGACTCCACCTAAAGTTAATGGGGTTCTGACTCCACCTAAAGTTAATGGGGTTCTGACTCCACCTAAAGCGAATGGGGTTCTGACTCCACCTAAAGTTAATGGGGTTCTGACTCCACCTAGAAGCGAATGGGGTTCTGTCTCTACCTAAAGTTAATGGGGTTCTGACTCCACCTAAAGTTAATGGGGTTCTGACTCCACCTAAAGTTAATGGGGTTCTGACTCCACCTAAAGTTAATGGGGTTCTGACTCCACCTAAAGTTAATGGGGTTCTGACTCCACCTAAAGTTAATGGGGTTCTGACTCCACCTAAAGTTAATGGGGTTCTGACCCCACCTAAAGTTAATGGGGTTCTGACTCCACCTAAAGTTAATGGGGTTCTGACTCCACCTAAAGTTAATGGGGTTCTGACTCCACCTAAAGTTAATGGGGTTCTGACTCCACCTAAAGTTAATGGGGTTCTGACTCCACCTAGAAGCGAATGGGGTTCTGACTCCACCTAGAAGCGAATGGGGTTCTGACTCCACCTAAAGTTAATGGGGTTCTGACTCCACCTAAAGTTAATGGGGTTCTGACTCCACCTAGAAGCGAATGGGGTTCTGACTCCACCTAAAGTTAATGGGGTTCTGACTCCACCTAAAGTTAATGGGGTTCTGACTCCACCTAAAGTTAATGGGGTTCTGACTCCACCTAAAGTTAATGGGGTTCTGACTCCACCTAAAGTTAATGGGGTTCTGACTCCACCTAAAGTTAATGGGGTTCTGACTCCACCTAAAGTTAATGGGGTTCTGACTCCACCTAAAGTTAATGGGGTTCTGACTCCACCTAGAAGCGAATGGGGTTCTGTCTCTACCTAAAGTTAATGGGGTTCTGACTCCACCTAAAGTTAATGGGGTTCTGACTCCACCTAAAGTTAATGGGGTTCTGACTCCACCTAAAGTTAATGGGGTTCTGACTCCACCTAAAGTTAATGGGGTTCTGACTCCACCTAAAGTTAATGGGGTTCTGACTCCACCTAAAGTTAATGGGGTTCTGACTCCACCTAGAAGCAAATGGGGTTCTGTCTCTACCTAAAGTTAATGGGGTTCTGACTCCACCTAAAGTTAATGGGGTTCTGTCTCCACCTAAAGTTAATGGGGTTCTGACTCCACCTAAAGTTAATGGGGTTCTGACTCCACCTAAAGTTAATGGGGTTCTGACTCCACCTAAAGTTAATGGGGTTCTGACTCCACCTAGAAGCAAATGGGGTTCTGACTCCACCTAGAAGCAAATGGTGTTTTGACCACCTAAAGTTAATGGGGTTCTGACTCCACCTAGAAGTGAATGGGGTTCTGACTCCACCTAAAGTTAATGGGGTTCTGACTCCACCTAGAAGCGAATGGGGTTCTGACTCCACCTAGAAGCGAATGGGGTTCTGACTCCACCTAGAAGCGAATGGGGTTCTGACTCCACCTAGAAGCGAATGGGGTTCTGACTCCACCTAAAGCGAATGGGGTTCTGACTCCACCTAGAAGCGAATGGGGTTCTGACTCCACCTAAAGTTAATGGGGTTCTGACTCCACCTAAAGTTAATGGGGTTCTGACTCCACCTAAAGTTAATGGGGTTCTGACTCCACCTAAAGTTAATGGGGTTCTGACTCCACCTAAAGTTAATGGGGTTCTGACTCCACCTAAAGTTAATGGGGTTCTGACTCCACCTAAAGTTAATGGGGTTCTGACTCCACCTAGAAGCAAATGGGGTTCTGACTCCACCTAGAAGCAAATGGGGTTTTGACCACCTAAAGTTAATGGGGTTCTGACTCCACCTAGAAGTGAATGGGGTTCTGACTCCACCTAAAGTTAATGGGGTTCTGACTCCACCTAGAAGCGAATGGGGTTCTGACTCCACCTAGAAGCGAATGGGGTTCTGACTCCACCTAGAAGCGAATGGGGTTCTGACTCCACCTAAAGCGAATGGGGTTCTGACTCCACCTAGAAGCGAATGGGGTTCTGACTCCACCTAAAGTTAATGGGGTTCTGACTCCACCTAAAGTTAATGGGGGTTCTGACTCCACCTAAAGTTAATGGGGGTTCTGACTCCACCTAAAGTTAATGGGGGTCCTGACTCCACCTAGAAGCGAATGGGGTTCTGACTCCACCTAGAAGCGAATGGGGTTCTGACTCCACCTAGAAGCGAATGGGGTTCTGACTCCACCTAGAAGCGAATGGGGTTCTGACTCCACCTAGAAGCGAATGGGGTTCTGACTCCACCTAGAAGCGAATGGGGTTCTGACTCCACCTAGAAGCGAATGGGGTTCTGACTCCACCTAGAAGCGAATGGGGTTCTGACTCCACCTAGAAGCGAATGGGGTTCTGACTCCACCTAGAAGCGAATGGGGTTCTGACTCCACCTAGAAGCGAATGGGGTTCTGACTCCACCTAGAAGCGAATGGGGTTCTGACTCCACCTAGAAGCGAATGGGGTTCTGACTCCACCTAGAAGCGAATGGGGTTCTGACTCCACCTAGAAGCGAATGGGGTTCTGACTCCACCTAGAAGCGAATGGGGTTCTGACTCCACCTAGAAGCGAATGGGGTTCTGACTCCACCTAGAAGCGAATGGGGTTCTGACTCCACCTAGAAGCGAATGGGGTTCTGACTCCACCTAGAAGCGAATGGGGTTCAGACTCCACCTAGAAGCGAATGGGGTTCAGACTCCACCTAGAAGCGAATGGGGTTCAGACTCCACCTAGAAGCGAATGGGGTTCAGACTCCACCTAGAAGCGAATGGGGGTTCTGACTTTACCTGAAGTTAATGGGGTTCAGACTCCACCTAGAAGCGAATGGGGTTCAGACTCCACCTAGAAGCGAATGGGGTTCAGACTCCACCTAGAAGCGAATGGGGTTCAGACTCCACCTAGAAGCGAATGGGGTTTTGACTCCACCTAAAGTTAATGGGGTTCAGAATCCACCTTGAAGCAAATGCGGTTTTGACTCCACCTAAAAGTGAATGTGGTATTTCTCTCCTCTCCCCAGTTATGAATAATGTGCAGTGTTCTGACTCCACCTATAAGTGTGAGAACAACAAGTGTACCAACAAGGAGAACCCTGAGTGTGATGGAACACCTGACTGTGAGGACAAATCAGATGAGGCCAACTGTGGTAAGACATTCCCTCTGTCCCTTCATCACACCATGGTTCACATAATGATCAGTCATTATATTCTATAGTCCAATACACCATGGTTCACATAATGATCAGTCATTATATTCTATAGTCCAATACACCATGGTTCACATAATGATCAGTCATTATATTCTATGGTCCAATACACCATGGTTCACATAATGATCAGTCATTATATTCTATAGTCCAATACACCATGGTTCACATAATGATCAGTCATTATATTCTATAGTCCAATACACCATGGTTCACATAATGATCAGTCATTATATTCTATGGTCCAATACACCATGGTTCACATAATGATCAGTCATTATATTCTATAGTCCAATACACCATGGTTCACATAATGATCAGTCATTATATTCTATAGTCCAATACACCATGGTTCACATAATGATCAGTCATTATATTCTATAGTCCAATACACCATGGTTCACATAATGATCAGTCATTATATTCTATGGTCCAATACACCATGGTTCACATAATGATCAGTCATTATATTCTATGGTCCAATACACCATGGTTCACATAATGATCAGTCATTATATTCTATAGTCCAATACACCATGGTTCACATAATGATCAGTCATTATATTCTATAGTCCAATACACCATGGTTCACATAATGATCAGTCATTATATTCTATAGTCCAATACACCATGGTTCACATAATGATCAGTCATTATATTCTATAGTCCAATACACCATGGTTCACATAATGATCAGTCATTATATTCTATAGTCCAATACACCATGGTTCACATAATGATCAGTCATTATATTCTATAGTCCAATACACCATGGTTCACATAATGATCAGTCATTATATTCTATAGTCCAATACACCATGGTTCACATAATGATCAGTCATTATATTCTATAGTCCAATACACCATGGTTCACATAATGATCAGTCATTATATTCTATAGTCCAATACACCATGGTTCACATAATGATCAGTCATTATATTCTATAGTCCAATACACCATGGTTCACATAATGATCAGTCATTATATTCTATAGTCCAATACACCATGGTTCACATAATGATCAGTCATTATATTCTATAGTCCAATACACCATGGTTCACATAATGATCAGTCATTATATTCTATAGTCCAATACACCATGGTTCACATAATGATCAGTCATTATATTCTATAGTCCAATACACCATGGTTCACATAATGATCAGTCATTATATTCTATAGTCCAATACACCATGGTTCACATAATGATCAGTCATTATATTCTATAGTCCAATACACCATGGTTCACATAATGATCAGTCATTATATTCTATAGTCCAATACACCATGGTTCACATAATGATCAGTCATTATATTCTATGGTCCAATACACCATGGTTCACATAATGATCAGTCATTATATTCTATGGTCCAATACACCATGGTTCACATAATGATCAGTCATTATATTCTATGGTCCAATACACCATGGTTCACATAATGATCAGTCATTATATTCTATGGTCCAATACACCATGGTTCACATAATGATCAGTCATTATATTCTATGGTCCAATACACCATGGTTCACATAATGATCAGTCATTATATTCTATGGTCCAATACACCATGGTTCACATAATGATCAGTCATTATATTCTATGGTCCAATACACCATGGTTCACATAATGATCAGTCATTATATTCTATGGTCCAATACACCATGGTTCACATAATGATCAGTCATTATATTCTATGGTCCAATACACCATGGTTCACATAATGATCAGTCATTATATTCTATGGTCCAATACACCATGGTTCACATAATGATCAGTCATTATATTCTATGGTCCAATACACCATGGTTCACATAATGATCAGTCATTATATTCTATAGTCCAATACACCATGGTTCACATAATGATCAGTCATTATATTCTATGGTCCAATACACCATGGTTCACATAATGATCAGTCATTATATTCTATAGTCCAATACACCATGGTTCACATAATGATCAGTCATTATATTCTATAGTCCAATACACCATGGTTCACATAATGATCAGTCATTATATTCTATAGTCCAATACACCATGGTTCACATAATGATCAGTCATTATATTCTATAGTCCAATACACCATGGTTCACATAATGATCAGTCATTATATTCTATAGTCCAATACACCATGGTTCACACACAATGAGCTGTAACTGTTAATGACAGATTTATAAACATAGTTTTACTACTTATAACCCCCTTTCTAAATATCTGAATGTAAAATGTGTGATTGACTAATACATTACTCTCAGTATAGGAGTCTGTTGTTGACTAATACATTAGTCTCAGTGTAGGAGTCTGTTGTTGACTAAATGTTAGTCTCAGTGTAGGAGTCTGTTGTTGACTAAATGTTAGTCTCAGTGTAGGAGTCTGTTGTTGACTAATACATTAGTCTCAGTATAGGAGTCTGTTGTTGACTAATACATTAGTCTCAGTGTAGGAGTCTGTTGTTGACTAAATGTTAGTCTCAGTATAGGAGTCTGTTGTTGACTAAATGTTAGTCTCAGTGTAGGAGTCTGTTGTTGACTAATACATTAGTCTCAGTATAGGAGTCTGTTGTTGACTAATACATTAGTCTCAGTGTAGGAGTCTGTTGTTGACTAATACATTAGTCTCAGTGTAGGAGTATGTTGTTGACTAAATGTTAGTCTCAGTGTAGGAGTCTGTTGTTGACTAAATGTTAGTCTCAGTGTAGGAGTCTGTTGTTGACTGTTAGTCTCAGTGTAGGAGTCTGTTGTTGACTGTTAGTCTCAGTATAGGAGTCTGTTGTTGACTAAATGTTAGTCTCAGTGTAGGAGTCTGTTGTTGACTAATACATTAGTCTCAGTATAGGAGTCCGTTGTTGACTAATACATTAGTCTCAGTGTAGGAGTATGTTGTTGACTAAATGTTAGTCTCAGTGTAGGAGTCTGTTGTTGACTAATACATTAGTCTCAGTGCAGGAGTCTGTTGACTAATACATTAGTCTCAGTGTAGGAGTCTGTTGTTGACTAATACATTAGTCTCAGTGTAGGAGTCTGTTGTTGACTAAATGTTCATCTCAGTGTAGGAGTCTGTTGTTGACTAAATGTTCATCTCAGTGTAGGAGTCTGTTGTTGACTAAATGTTAGTCTCAGTGTAGGAGTCTGTTGTTGACTAAATGTTAGTCTCAGTGTAGGAGTCTGTTGTTGACTAATACATTATTCTCAGTGTAGGAGTCTGTTGTTGACTAAATGTTAGTCTCAGTGTAGGAGTATGTTGTTGACTGTTAGTCTCAGTATAGGAGTCTGTTGTTGACTAAATGTTAGTCTCAGTGTAGGAGTCTGTTGTTGACTAATACATTAGTCTCAGTGTAGGAGTATATTGTTGACTAAATGTTAGTCTCAGTGTAGGAGTCTGTTGTTGACTAAATGTTAGTCTCAGTGTAGGAGTATGTTGTTGACTGTTAGTCTCAGTATAGGAGTCTGTTGTTGACTAAATGTTAGTCTCAGTGTAGGAGTCTGTTGTTGACTAATACATTAGTCTCAGTGTAGGAGTATATTGTTGACTAAATGTTAGTCTCAGTGTAGGAGTCTGTTGTTGACTAAATGTTAGTCTCAGTGTAGGAGTCTGTTGTTGACTGTTAGTCTCAGTATAGGAGTCTGTTGTTGACTAAATGTTAGTCTCAGTGTAGGAGTCTGTTGTTGACTAATACATTAGTCTCAGTGTAGGAGTCTGTTGTTGACTAAATGTTCATCTCAGTGTAGGAGTCTGTTGTTGACTAAATGTTCATCTCAGTGTAGGAGTCTGTTGTTGACTAAATGTTAGTCTCAGTGTAGGAGTCTGTTGTTGACTAAATGTTAGTCTCAGTGTAGGAGTCTGTTGTTGACTAATACATTATTCTCAGTGTAGGAGTCTGTTGTTGACTAATACATTAGTCTCAGTGTAGGAGTCTGTTGTTGACTAAATGTTAGTCTCAGTGTAGGAGTCTGTTGTTGCCTAATACATTAGTCTCAGTGTAGGAGTCTGTTGTTGACTAATACATTAGTCTCAGTGTAGGAGTCTGTTGTTGACTAAATGTTAGTCTCAGTGTAGGAGTCTGTTGTTGACTGTTAGTCTCAGTGTAGGAGTCTGTTGTTGACTGTTAGTCTCAGTGTAGGAGTCTGTTGACTAATACATTAGTCTCAGTGTAGGAGTCTGTTGTTGACTAATACATTAGTCTCAGTGTAGGAGTCTGTTGTTGACTAAATGTTCATCTCAGTGTAGGAGTCTGTTGTTGACTAAATGTTCGTCTCAGTGTAGGAGTCTGTTGTTGACTAAATGTTAGTCTCAGTGTAGGAGTCTGTTGTTGACTAAATGTTAGTCTCAGTGTAGGAGTCTGTTGTTGACTAAATGTTAGTCTCAGTATAGGAGTCTGTTGACTAAATGCTGATTTGTGTTGTTTCAGATTGTGGGCGGAGCCTGTTTAAAACTAGCCGTATCGTGGGTGGTCAGGACGCAGAAGAAGGGGAGTTCCCGTGGCAGGTCAGCCTCCACATTAAGAACGCTGGGCACGTGTGTGGTGCTTCCATCATCAGCCAGCACTGGCTGGTTACTGCTGCTCACTGTGTACAGGATGACGCCAAGACCAGGTACTTTCAGATGATTCTCCCTGTGTGCGCCTGCCACCGTGTGGTGGTAGTGTGTTCACCCAGCTTAAACTGTGTGTGTGTGTGTGTGTTCAGTCCTAACCAGGTGTGTCTCTCCAGGTATTCCCAGCCAGGTGTATGGGAGGTGTGTGTTCAGTCCTAACCAGGTGTGTCTCCCCAGGTATTCCCAGCCAGGTGTATGGGAGGTGTGTGTGTGTTCAGTCCTAAACAGGTGTGTCTCCCCAGGTATTCCCAGCCAGGTGTATGGGAGGTGTGTGTTCAGTCCTAAACAGGTGTGTCTCTCCAGGTATTCCCAGCCAGGTGTATGGGAGGTGTGTGTTCAGTCCTAACCAGGTGTGTCTCCCCAGGTATTCCCAGCCAGGTGTATGGGAGGTGTGTGTTCAGTCCTAACCAGATGTGTCTCCCCAGGTATTCCCAGCCAGGTGTATGGGAGGTGTGTGTGTGTTCAGTCCTAACCAGGTGTGTCTCCCCAGGTATTCCCAGCCAGGTGTATGGGAGGTGTGTGTGTGTTCAATCCTAAACAGGTGTGTCTCTCCAGGTATTCCCAGCCAGGTGTATGGGAGGTGTGTGTTCAGTCCTAACCAGGTGTGTCTCCCCAGGTATTCCCAGCCAGGTGTATGGGAGGTGTGTGTTCAGTCCTAAACAGGTGTGTCTCCCCAGGTATTCCCAGCCAGGTGTATGGGAGGTGTGTGTGTGTGTTCAGTCCTAACCAGGTGTGTCTCCCCAGGTATTCCCAGCCAGGTGTATGGGAGGTGTGTGTTCAGTCCTAACCAGATGTGTCTCCCCAGGTATTCCCAGCCAGGTGTATGGGAGGTGTGTGTGTGTTCAGTCCTAACCAGGTGTGTCTCCCCAGGTATTCCCAGCCAGGTGTATGGGAGGCGTACCTAGGCCTTCACGTCCAGAAGCAGAACAGTAAGAACGTTCAGAAGAGGAACCTGCGTCAGGTGATCTCCCACCCGTACTACAATGCCTATACCTTCGACAACGACATCGCTCTGATGGAGCTAGACAGCCCTGTGACCTTCTCTGATTACATCAGACCCATCTGTCTGCCCTCCCCTCAACACACCTTCCCCCAGGGCAACTCTGTCTGGATCACAGGTTGGGGCGCCACACGAGAGGGAGGTGAGTGAGATTGTGGATGGGCTCGGTTTTCATTATACAGTATTAGTTACTATAACTAGATACTGCATAATATTTGTGTTTGTTACCGAGTAGTTTTAACATTTTATACCATTGCTATAAAATAATTCAATGATAATGCGCCCATTTCCTGCATGGTGATAAGAACTAATGTGTCATTGTATGTATGTATGTATGTTAGGCTCTGGTGCATCCATCCTGCAGAAGGCCCAGGTCCGTATCATCAACAGTACTGTGTGTAACCGCCTGATGGGAGGACAGATCACCTCCAGGATGACGTGTGCTGGTGTGCTGACTGGAGGTGTGGACGCATGTCAGGTACTGAACTCTGTCCCTATGAACTACCCGGCCATAATATAGGGCTGCTCTGGTCAACAGTAGTGCTGAGTGATCATGGGCCTCTTGGCTGCATCTCTGATCAGTCTTCTCCTTGTATGAGCTGAAAGTTTAGAGGGACAGCCAGGTCTTGGTAGATTTGCAGTGGTCTGATACTCCTTCCATTTCAATATTATCGCTTGCACAGTGCTCTTTGGGATGTTTAAAGCTTGGGAAATCTTTTTGTATCCAAATCCGGCTTTAAACTTCTTCACAACAGTATCTCGGACCTGCCTGGTGTTCCTTGTTCTTCATGATGCTCTCTGCGCTTTTAACGGACCTCTGAGACTATCACAGCACAGGTGCATTTATACGGAGACTTGATTACACACAGGTGGATTGTATTTATCATCATTAGTCATTTAGGTCAACATTGGATCATTCAGAGATCCTCACTGAACTTCTGGAGAGAGTTTGCTGCACTGAAAGTAAAGGGGCGGAATAATTTTGCATGCCCAATTTTTCAGTTTTTGATTTGTAAAAAAATATTGAAATATCCAATAAATGTCGTTCCACTTCATGATTGTGTCCCACTTGTTGTTGATTCTTCACAAAAAAATACAGTTTTATATCTTTATGTTTGAAGCCTGAAATGTGGCAAAAGGTCGCAAAGTTCAAGGGGGCCGAATACTTTCGCAAGGCACTGTATATATATAACCACGGGGCTCTGGTCAACAGTAGTACTGAGATAGGATGATATATAACCTACACTTTCTTTCTCAGGGGGATTCTGGCGGGCCTCTGTCCAGTCCTGGTACTAGTCATATGTTCCTGGCTGGAGTGGTGAGTTGGGGTGATGGCTGTGCCCGTAGGGACAAGCCTGGGATCTACAGCACCGTCACCAAGTTCAGGGGCTGGATCAAGGAGAAGACCGGCGTGTAACAGGACACGGGGAAACGACTAGGAATGATGACCGGTCGATGAACACGCCAGTACTGTACAGATTACTGGTTCGCCAGGATTCGCCCTCTATACCCTCCTCCTCTCCCTTCCATTATCCAGGAGTGGTGAACTATTTTACACACTTTGATCTCAGGCCTCACAATGCACTCCCTTTCATATCGATGGACTATGGACCGTTGGTTGGGTTTTCTCTGTTGAAAGGCAGATGCCTTAATGTCTAAATGTTTATTATAATGACTGGTGTCTGAATGTGTATTTTTTTGTTATGAGGAGGACTAGGTGGTTTTGTGGGGAAAGTGTTTTTAAGAATTGTAAATAATGTCAAATTTTGTGCGTTTTTTTTAAATATTTTTTTTCGATATATTAGTTTTGCCCATTGCAATCAGTCATTTGGATTGGATACACACAACATTTTCTGGTACGTTTTGCATAGGTAGGATTTGGGCCATTTTTAAGGAGTAACTGTAGAAAAACTGTTACATGCGCGTACACAAGGAGACGATGTGTTCCGTTGCTTGTTTTGTCATTGGATTTGAATCGTTTGCCCATAGGTTTGTTTTCTCTTATGTCATCTTTTAGAACTGTCTCTTAAATGTGAATTCCGACTCTTTGACTTGTTGCCCGTGTACTCATGAAGGGGGGTTGCATTCCAAATGGCGCCATATTCCCTATGAAGTGCACTTCTTTTGACCAGGATCCATATGGGCTCTGTTTTTTTAAAGGTGGTACACTATGTATGGAATCGGGTGCCATTTGGAACACAGGGCTCAAACAGACGGTATGGAGCTGGGGTCACTATCTACTATGATTTGGTATTTGACACAATAGTTTTTAGTTGAAATACCAGGAAGTCCTGATGCGACATGATGATGAATCATTTGTATTTTTTTTTAAATGTGATTTATTCCTTAATGCTCTTCTTTTTCTCCTCCCAACATTATTTTTCATTTAATTTGGGTCCGACGTCGATGCTTTTATATCAGAATAAAGCTTCATCAGAGATCGTCTGTTCGGTTAGCATTGTGCATATAAATACATTGATTTCACAATATCTTTTTTTTGAGGACATAATTATCGAATTTAACTTAGACATTAAAACTTTCTCCAGCATTTATCAAATCAACCATTTATTGTAATTGTTTTTTATATATAAGTGGTTAAAATAAATATAAACAACCAAACATTTTGTATTTTCTTCAGTATATTTTAATGGTTATTTTCTGATTACCCAGCACAACATTTGACCTCCCTGAAAAGCCCCCTCCCCGTCCATCTTCACTCTTCCTTCTGCAGATACACGTCCACTCTGTGATTCTCCACTGCGGTAACACTCCGGGTCCTGTAAGATACTAGCCTGTGGGGTGTAATACACAAAAACAGCCGTGTTTTTTTAAAAGTTTTGTCGTCTCCCAGACATCACACAGACGACCCCGAGGGGGTCGGAAAGGGCTTTCGTGTTCTTTTTTTTTAGCAAATGGAAGGAGAGTTGAGTTTTCATCTGTGTCATGTTGATGTAGTGATGCTATTTACCCCTGGTGTCTGGGTAGTTGTGTAAGAACTAGATGACTGATGTGAATCCGTCTCTTCCTCCAGGCCAAGTACAGGAGGCGTTGAGAGTAGAAGTGAAGTACTATGGTTCTGAACTCCTGAATAGTGTGACGTACGGAAACCAGGAACTGGTGTATCTGATGAGACTCAAACTGCATCAGGGAAGGACTGGACACAATGGTCAACGGCACTTTAGAGTTGGCAAGATAAAGACATTAACTGCATCCCAAATAGCACCCTGTTCCCTATATAGTACACAGCATTAGACCAGGGCCCTATGGGGATATATAATACACAGCATTAGACCAGGGCCCTATGGGGATATATAGTCCACAGCATTAGACCAGGGCCCTATGGGGATATATAGTACACAGCATTAGACCAGGGCCCTATGGGGGGATATAGTACACAGCATTAGACCAGGGCCCTATGGGGATATATAGTACACAGCATTAGACCAGGGCCCTATGGGAATATATAGTACACAGCATTAGACCAGGGCCCTATGGGGGGATATAGTACACAGCATTAGACCAGGGCCCTATGGGGATATATAGTACACAGCATTAGACCAGGGCCCTATGGGAATATATAGTACACAGCATTAGACCAGGGCCCTATGGGGGGATATAGTACACAGCATTAGACCAGGGCCCTATGGGAATATATAGTGCACCATATAGGGAATAGGGTCCCATTTGAGATGCAGACATTTAATAAATGAAGAACCAGATGCTAGTGTCTCACCCGGACACCAACATGACAGGTGTTTTCCTGACGTCTCCCTTCAGCTGAATAAATAGCTGGGCTTCTAACGAGGTGTTTCCCTCCAGGTGCACCTCCAACAGGAACGGCGTCACTAGAAGGGACATAAAGCCGGTTAACCAACTGTTCCTATTCCTGTTCCTGCACTACAGGAAGGAACGGTAACCGTGTGACACTGTCAGTGTGTGTCCTGAGTTTCTGACCGCAGAAAGGGTCCGTTGCTGTGATGTCCAGGACCGCGGTCAGTGGCTGGAAGGTGATTGGTCGATCTGGAGGCAGCCAGCTGATGTCGTAGCCTATAGGAGAGAAGAACCAATAGCTGATGGTGTCTTGATGATGAAAACAGCCAATCATCAACACCAGTTTCTTCATGTGTGAAAGACTCGTCTTTGTTCAGAGAGAGAAATGTGTGTCAGAGAGTTATGCTGTCTACATTATCTTGTCTCTTACCTAGCTGGTCTACATTATCTTGTCTCTTACCCAGCTGGTCTACATTATATTGTCTCTTACCCAGCTGGTCTACATTATCTTGTCTCTTACCCAGCTGGTCTACATTATCTTGTCTCTTACCCAGCTGGGGGCAGATGTTGAGGCCAGGGTGGTGACAGTGTGTATCTTACCCAGCTGGGGGTAGATGTTGAGGCCAGGGTGGTAACAGTGTGTATCTTACCCAGCTGGGGGCAGATGTTGAGGCCAGGGTGGTGACAGTGTGTATCTTACCCAGCTGGGGGCAGATGTTGAGGCCAGGGTGGTGACAGTGTGTACAGAGAGCCCTCTGGAAGTCCTCTACTCCCTGGCAGGGGAAGGCTATGAGAGGGCAGTAGGACCGGATGGAGCTGGTGAACAACCTATAGGCCCGTTGATGACTGCACAGCAAGTACTGCTCCCCTGGAACACACCCACACGCACCTTGACCTTTATTGGGCTGAATCTTGTCCTGGAGGCAGAACTGAGCGTTCCACACTACATGGGATAGCTGTAAAGCTATATATCTTAACAATTAATGAAAAAAAAAGTGTTTTTTGATCTTAATTTAAGGTTAGGTATAAAGTTAGCAGTGTGTTTAAAGGTTAGGTTGAAAATCAGATTCAATGACTTTGTGACTGTGCAAGCTAGTGACTACCCTGCAGAACTGCCTCAAATATATGAGTCATCCCAACCTCTGTGTTATAGTAGATAGCCTAAAGGACACAGCTTTTCCTGGTCAGGTCACATGGGCCCCAGGCATGATGTTTGTTATAATATTTTAGATGATAAAAAAAAAATTTTTTAACCTGTCACACACTTTTCATGAGAGCCTGAGGACAACCAGGGAGTTGATATCCTCTGCCGATGTAGAAATCAACATGACCCAATGGTCTAGGAACCCCCAGGGGAGCTACCGGCTCATTGGCTGAAAAATACACCAGGTAATGAACTTAGTGATTGGTATACAAAATGTCTAAATAAATCTACTATGCTATTAGGTGTAACTACATGGTTTACTAGGTATGTGTAGAGTTCCTCACGGTTGAAGTTGGTGTGAATCACATCCACGTACTGGGCATCAGTGTGATCCAGAGACAGGCTGCTGTCTGCCTCGGAAAACACCGGTGAGAACGGATCCAGGCCTGAGTTGGATCAGACCACATCATTTTTTATTTTTTTTAAAAGAACAAAACACTCCATTTGACCTGTCGGTTCATCCGAAACTCAGAATGGACTTTTACCAGATGTAACCCTATATTATGTCTCAGTACCTGTGATCCTGCCAATAGTTCCCTCCAAACAGGCCCCGGTCACACCAGCTACATGGGCCCCAACACCAAACCCTACCAGGTGGAACAGCTCTGGAGAAGAGCCCTGGTCCTCCTGAGGAATAAACATCAACATGGGGCGACAGGGTAGTCTAGTTGTTAGAGCGTTGGACTAGTAACCAGAAGGTTGCAAGTTCAAATCCCCGATTTGACAAGGTACAAATCTGTCGTTCTGCCCCTGAACAGGCAGTTAACCCACTGTTCCTAGGCCGTCTTTGAAAATAAGAATTTGTTCTTAACTGACTTGTCTAGTTAAATAAAGGTTTAAAAAATTGTTTTAACATATCTACTCCACTATAACACAGTTACTCATGTTCAATTTGGGCCAGTTTCCCTGACCCAGTTAAAGCATATTACTGGACACATTTTACACAGTGTGGAACATGTACCCACCAGTAGTGTCTGTGTACCCACCAGTAGTGTCTGTGTACCCACCAGTAGTGTCTGTATGGTCTGTGTACCCACCAGTAGTGTCTGTATGGTCTGTGTACCCACCAGTAGTGTCTGTGTACCCACCAGTAGTGTCTGTGTACCCACCAGTAGTGTCTGTATGGTCTGTGTACCCACCAGTAGTGTCTGTATGGTCTGTGTACCCACCAGTAGTGTCTGTGTACCCACCAGTAGTGCCTGTGTACCCACCAGTAGTGTCTGTATGGTCTGTGTACCCACCAGTAGTGTCTGTGTACCCACCAGTAGTGTCTGTGTACCCACCAGTAGTGTCTGTATGGTCTGTGTACCCACCAGTAGTGTCTGTGTACCCACCAGTAGTGTCTGTGTACCCACCAGTAGTGTCTGTGTGGTCTGTGTACCCACCAGTAGTGTCTGTATGGTCTGTGTACCCACCAGTAGTGTCTGTGTACCCACCAGTAGTGTCTGTGTACCCACCAGTAGTGTCTATGTGGTCTGTGTACCCACCAGTAGTGTCTGTATGGTCTGTGTACCCACCAGTAGTGTCTGTATGGTCTGTGTACCCACCAGTAGTGTCTGTGTACCCACCAGTAGTGTCTGTGTACCCACCAGTAGTGTCTGTATGGTCTGTGTACCCACCAGTAGTGTCTGTGTACCCACCAGTAGTGTCTGTGTACCCACCAGTAGTGTCTGTATGGTCTGTGTACCCACCAGTAGTGTCTGTGTAACCACCAGTAGTGTCTGTGTGGTCTGTGTACCCACCAGTAGTGTCTGTGTACCCACCAGTAGTGTCTGTATGGTCTGTGTACCCACCAGTAGTGTCTGTGTGGTCTGTGTACCCACCAGTAGTGTCTGTGTACCCACCAGTAGTGCCTGTATGGTCTTTGTACCCACCAGTAGTGCCTGTATGGTCTGTGTACCCACCAGTAGTGTCTGTATGGTCTGTGTACCCACCAGTAGTGTCTGTATGGTCTGTGTACCCACCAGTAGTGTCTGTGTACCCACCAGTAGTGTCTGTGTGGTCTGTGTACCCACCAGTAGTGTCTGTGTGGTCTGTGTACCCACCAGTAGTGTCTGTGTGGTCTGTGTACCCACCAGTAGTGTCTGTGTGGTCTGTGTACCCACCAGTAGTGTCTGTATGGTCTGTGTACCCACCAGTAGTGTCTGTATGGTCTGTGTACCCACCAGTAGTGTCTGTGTACCCACCAGTAGTGTCTGTGTACCCACCAGTAGTGTCTGTGTACCCACCAGTAGTGTCTGTGTGGTCTGTCTACCCACCAGTAGTGTCTGTATGGTCTGTGTACCCACCAGTAGTGTCTGTGTACCCACCAGTAGTGTCTGTGTACCCACCAGTAGTGTCTGTGTGGTCTGTGTACCCACCAGTAGTGTCTGTGTACCCACCAGTAGTGTCTGTGTACCCACCAGTAGTGTCTGTGTACCCACCAGTAGTGTCTGTATGGTCTGTGTACCCACCAGTAGTGTCTGTGTACCCACCAGTAGTGTCTGTGTGGTCTGTGTACCCACCAGTAGTGTCTGTGTACCCACCAGTAGTGTCTGTATGGTCTGTGTACCCACCAGTAGCGTCTGTATGGTCTGTGTACCCACCAGTAGTGTCTGTATGGTCTGTGTACCCACCAGTAGTGTCTGTGTACCCACCAGTAGTGTCTGTGTGGTCTGTGTACCCACCAGTAGTGTCTGTGTGGTCTGTGTACCCACCAGTAGTGTCTGTGTACCCACCAGTAGTGTCTGTATGGTCTGTGTACCCACCAGTAGTGTCTGTGTACCCACCAGTAGTGTCTGTGTGGTCTGTGTACCCACCAGTAGTGTCTGTGTACCCACCAGTAGTGTCTGTATGGTCTGTGTACCCACCAGTAGTGTCTGTGTGGTCTGTGTACCCACCAGTAGTGTCTGTATGGTCTGTGTACCCACCAGTAGTGTCTGTATGGTCTGTGTACCCACCAGTAGTGTCTGTGTTCCCACCAGTAGTGTCTGTATGGTCTGTGTACCCACCAGTAGTGTCTGTATGGTCTGTGTACCCACCAGTAGTGTCTGTGTGGTCTGTGTACCCACCAGTAGTGTCTGTGTACCCACCAGTAGTGTCTGTATGGTCTGTGTACCCACCAGTAGTGTCTGTATGGTCTGTGTACCCACCAGTAGTGTCTGTGTACCCACCAGTAGTGTCTGTATGGTCTTTGTACCCACCAGTAGTGTCTGTATGGTCTGTGTATCCACCAGTAGTGTCTGTATGGTCTGTGTACCCACCAGTAGTGTCTGTGTACCCACCAGTAGTGTCTGTGTACCCACCAGTAGTGTCTGTGTGGTCTGTGTACCCACCAGTAGTGTCTGTGTACCCACCAGTAGTGTCTGTATGGTCTGTGTACCCACCAGTAGTGTCTGTGTACCCACCAGTAGTGTCTGTGTTCCCACCAGTAGTGTCTGTGTGGTCTGTGTACCCACCAGTAGTGTCTGTGTACCCACCAGTAGTGTCTGTGTACCCACCAGTAGTGTCTGTATGGTCTGTGTACCCACCAGTAGTGTCTGTGTACCCACCAGTAGTGTCTGTGTACCCACCAGTAGTGTCTGTATGGTCTGTGTACCCACCAGTAGTGTCTGTGTACCCACCAGTAGTGTCTGTGTGGTCTGTGTACCCACCAGTAGTGTCTGTGTACCCACCAGTAGTGTCTGTATGGTCTGTGTACCCACCAGTAGTGTCTGTGTGGTCTGTGTACCCACCAGTAGTGTCTGTGTGGTCTGTGTACCCACCAGTAGTGTCTGTGTACCCACCAGTAGTGTCTGTATGGTCTGTGTACCCACCAGTAGTGTCTGTATGGTCTGTGTACCCACCAGTAGTGTCTGTGTGGTCTGTGTACCCACCAGTAGTGTCTGTGTACCCACCAGTAGTGTCTGTATGGTCTGTTTACCCACCAGTAGTGTCTGTATGGTCTGTGTACCCACCAGTAGTGTCTGTGTTCCCACCAGTAGTGTCTGTATGGTCTGTGTACCCACCAGTAGTGTCTGTATGGTCTGTGTACCCACCAGTAGTGTCTGTGTGGTCTGTGTACCCACCAGTAGTGTCTGTGTACCCACCAGTAGTGTCTGTATGGTCTGTGTACCCACCAGTAGTGTCTGTATGGTCTGTGTACCCACCAGTAGTGTCTGTGTACCCACCAGTAGTGTCTGTATGGTCTTTGTACCCACCAGTAGTGTCTGTATGGTCTGTGTATCCACCAGTAGTGTCTGTATGGTCTGTGTACCCACCAGTAGTGTCTGTGTACCCACCAGTAGTGTCTGTGTACCCACCAGTAGTGTCTGTGTGGTCTGTGTACCCACCAGTAGTGTCTGTGTACCCACCAGTAGTGTCTGTATGGTCTGTGTACCCACCAGTAGTGTCTGTATGGTCTGTGTACCCACCAGTAGTGTCTGTGTACCCACCAGTAGTGTCTGTGTTCCCACCAGTAGTGTCTGTGTGGTCTGTGTACCCACCAGTAGTGTCTGTGTACCCACCAGTAGTGTCTGTATGGTCTGTGTACCCACCAGTAGTGTCTGTGTACCCACCAGTAGTGTCTGTGTGGTCTGTGTACCCACCAGTAGTGTCTGTGTACCCACCAGTAGTGTCTGTAGGGTCTGTGTACCCATCAGTAGTGTCTGTGTGGTCTGTGTACCCACCAGTAGTGTCTGTGTACCCACCAGTAGTGTCTGTATGGTCTTTGTACCCACCAGTAGTGTCTGTATGGTCTGTGTACCCACCAGTAGTGTCTGTATGGTCTGTGTACCCACCAGTAGTGTCTGTATGGTCTGTGTACCCACCAGTAGTGTCTGTGTACCCACCAGTAGTGTCTGTGTGGTCTGTGTACCCACCAGTAGTGTCTGTGTGGTCTGTGTACCCACCAGTAGTGTCTGTGTGGTCTGTGTACCCACCAGTAGTGTGTGTGTACCCACCAGTAGTGTCTGTATGGTCTGTGTATCCACCAGTAGTGTCTGTATGGTCTGTGTACCCACCAGTAGTGTCTGTATGGTCTGTGTACCCACCAGTAGTGTCTGTGTGGTCTGTGTACCCACCAGTAGTGTCTGTGTACCCACCAGTAGTGTCTGTATGGTCTGTGTACCCACCAGTAGTGTCTGTGTGGTCTGTGTACCCACCAGTAGTGTCTGTGTACCCACCAGTAGTGTCTGTATGGTATGTGTACCCACCAGTAGTGTCTGTGTACCCACCAGTAGTGTCTGTATGGTCTGTGTACCCACCAGTAGTGTCTGTGTGGTCTGTGTACCCACCAGTAGTGTCTGTGTACCCACCAGTAGTGTCTGTATGGTCTGTGTACCCACCAGTAGTGTCTGTGTGGTCTGTGTACCCACCAGTAGTGTCTGTGTACCCACCAGTAGTGTCTGTATGGTATGTGTACCCACCAGTAGTGTCTGTGTACCCACCAGTAGTGTCTGTATGGTCTGTGTACCCACCAGTAGTGTCTGTGTGGTCTGTGTACCCACCAGTAGTGTCTGTGTACCCACCAGTAGTGTCTGTATGGTCTGTGTACCCACCAGTAGTGTCTGTATGGTCTGTGTACCCACCAGTAGTGTCTGTGTGGTCTGTGTACCCACCAGTAGTGTCTGTGTACCCACCAGTAGTGTCTGTATGGTCTGTGTACCCACCAGTAGTGTCTGTATGGTCTGTGTACCCACCAGTAGTGTCTGTGTTCCCACCAGTAGTGTCTGTATGGTCTGTGTACCCACCAGTAGTGTCTGTATGGTCTGTGTACCCACCAGTAGTGTCTGTGTGGTCTGTGTACCCACCAGTAGTGTCTGTGTACCCACCAGTAGTGTCTGTATGGTCTGTGTACCCACCAGTAGTGTCTGTATGGTCTGTGTACCCACCAGTAGTGTCTGTGTACCCACCAGTAGTGTCTGTATGGTCTTTGTACCCACCAGTAGTGTCTGTATGGTCTGTGTATCCACCAGTAGTGTCTGTATGGTCTGTGTACCCACCAGTAGTGTCTGTGTACCCACCAGTAGTGTCTGTGTACCCACCAGTAGTGTCTGTGTGGTCTGTGTACCCACCAGTAGTGTCTGTGTACCCACCAGTAGTGTCTGTATGGTCTGTGTACCCACCAGTAGTGTCTGTATGGTCTGTGTACCCACCAGTAGTGTCTGTGTACCCACCAGTAGTGTCTGTGTTCCCACCAGTAGTGTCTGTGTGGTCTGTGTACCCACCAGTAGTGTCTGTGTACCCACCAGTAGTGTCTGTATGGTCTGTGTACCCACCAGTAGTGTCTGTGTACCCACCAGTAGTGTCTGTGTGGTCTGTGTACCCACCAGTAGTGTCTGTGTACCCACCAGTAGTGTCTGTAGGGTCTGTGTACCCATCAGTAGTGTCTGTGTGGTCTGTGTACCCACCAGTAGTGTCTGTGTACCCACCAGTAGTGTCTGTATGGTCTTTGTACCCACCAGTAGTGTCTGTATGGTCTGTGTACCCACCAGTAGTGTCTGTATGGTCTGTGTATCCACCAGTAGTGTCTGTGTGGTCTGTGTACCCACCAGTAGTGTCTGTGTACCCACCAGTAGTGTCTGTGTGGTCTGTGTACCCACCAGTAGTGTCTGTGTGGTCTGTGTACCCACCAGTAGTGTCTGTGTGGTCTGTGTACCCACCAGTAGTGTGTGTGTACCCACCAGTAGTGTCTGTATGGTCTGTGTATCCACCAGTAGTGTCTGTATGGTCTGTGTACCCACCAGTAGTGTCTGTATGGTCTGTGTACCCACCAGTAGTGTCTGTGTGGTCTGTGTACCCACCAGTAGTGTCTGTGTACCCACCAGTAGTGTCTGTATGGTCTGTGTACCCACCAGTAGTGTCTGTGTGGTCTGTGTACCCACCAGTAGTGTCTGTGTACCCACCAGTAGTGTCTGTATGGTATGTGTACCCACCAGTAGTGTCTGTGTACCCACCAGTAGTGTCTGTATGGTCTGTGTACCCACCAGTAGTGTCTGTGTGGTCTGTGTACCCACCAGTAGTGTCTGTGTACCCACCAGTAGTGTCTGTATGGTCTGTGTACCCACCAGTAGTGTCTGTATGGTCTGTGTACCCACCAGTAGTGTCTGTATGGTCTGTGTACCCACCAGTAGTGTCTGTGTACCCACCAGTAGTGTCTGTGTACCCACCAGTAGTGTCTGTGTGGTCTGTGTACCCACCAGTAGTGTCTGTGTACCCACCAGTAGTGTCTGTATGGTCTGTGTACCCACCAGTAGTGTCTGTATGGTCTGTGTACCCACCAGTAGTGTCTGTGTGGTCTGTGTACCCACCAGTAGTGTCTGTGTACCCACCAGTAGTGTCTGTGTACCCACCAGTAGTGTCTGTATGGTATGTGCACCCACCAGTAGTGTCTGTGTACCCACCAGTAGTGTCTGTATGGTCTGTGTACCCACCAGTAGTGTCTGTATGGTCTTTGTACCCACCAGTAGTGTCTGTATGGTCTGTGTACCCACCAGTAGTGTCTGTATGGTCTGTGTACCCACCAGTAGTGTCTGTATGGTCTGTGTACCCACCAGTAGTGTCTGTGTACCCACCAGTAGTGTCTGTGTGGTCTGGTTACCCACCAGTAGTGTCTGTGTGGTCTGTGTACCCACCAGTAGTGTCTGTGTGGTCTGTGTACCCACCAGTAGTGTGTGTGTACCCACCAGTAGTGTCTGTATGGTCTGTGTATCCACCAGTAGTGTCTGTATGGTCTGTGTACCCACCAGTAGTGTCTGTATGGTCTGTGTACCCACCAGTAGTGTCTGTGTGGTCTGTGTACCCACCAGTAGTGTCTGTGTACCCACCAGTAGTGTCTGTATGGTCTGTGTACCCACCAGTAGTGTCTGTGTGGTCTGTGTACCCACCAGTAGTGTCTGTGTACCCACCAGTAGTGTCTGTATGGTATGTGTACCCACCAGTAGTGTCTGTGTACCCACCAGTAGTGTCTGTGTACCCACCAGTAGTGTCTGTGTGGTCTGTGTACCCACCAGTAGTGTCTGTATGGTCTGTGTACCCACCAGTAGTGTCTGTATGGTCTGTGTACCCACCAGTAGTGTCTGTGTACCCACCAGTAGTGTCTGTGTACCCACCAGTAGTGTCTGTGTGGTCTGTGTACCCACCAGTAGTGTCTGTGTACCCACCAGTAGTGTCTGTATGGTCTGTGTACCCACCAGTAGTGTCTGTATGGTCTGTGTACCCACCAGTAGTGTCTGTGTGGTCTGTGTACCCACCAGTAGTGTCTGTGTACCCACCAGTAGTGTCTGTGTACCCACCAGTAGTGTCTGTATGGTATGTGTACCCACCAGTAGTGTCTGTGTACCCACCAGTAGTGTCTGTATGGTCTGTGTACCCACCAGTAGTGTCTGTATGGTCTTTGTACCCACCAGTAGTGTCTGTATGGTCTTTGTACCCACCAGTAGTGTCTGTATGGTCTGTGTACCCACCAGTAGTGTCTGTATGGTCTGTGTACCCACCAGTAGTGTCTGTATGGTCTGTGTACCCACCAGTAGTGTCTGTGTGGTCTGTGTACCCACCAGTAGTGTCTGTGTGGTCTGTGTACCCACCAGTAGTGTCTGTGTGGTCTGTGTACCCACCAGTAGTGTGTGTGTACCCACCAGTAGTGTCTGTATGGTCTGTGTATCCACCAGTAGTGTCTGTATGGTCTGTGTACCCACCAGTAGTGTCTGTATGGTCTGTGTACCCACCAGTAGTGTCTGTGTGGTCTGTGTACCCACCAGTAGTGTCTGTGTACCCACCAGTAGTGTCTGTATGGTCTGTGTACCCACCAGTAGTGTCTGTGTGGTCTGTGTACCCACCAGTAGTGTCTGTGTACCCACCAGTAGTGTCTGTATGGTATGTGTACCCACCAGTAGTGTCTGTGTACCCACCAGTAGTGTCTGTATGGTCTGTGTACCCACCAGTAGTGTCTGTGTGGTCTGTGTACCCACCAGTAGTGTCTGTATGGTCTGTGTACCCACCAGTAGTGTCTGTGTGGTCTGTGTACCCACCAGTAGTGTCTGTGTACCCACCAGTAGTGTCTGTGTGGGCTGTGTACCCACCAGTAGTGTCTGTATGGTCTGTGTACCCACCAGTAGTGTCTGTATGGTCTGTGTACCCACCAGTAGTGTCTGTGTGGTCTGTATACCCACCAGTAGGGTCTTTATGGTCTGTGCCAGCCTCTCTCCCACCTGCCTGGCTCCTTCTGTGATCTCCTGCTCTGGGGGCAGCAGCCAATCAGCTACCAGGACATTAACCAGCCCTGCCTCTAACAGCTCCCCCGCCATCACCCTCGCCCAGCTGGGCTGCAGCCTGGCTGGCCTCCTGCCCGGGACAATCACAACTGTGGGGCTGAGGGGGCTCCAGGCAACAGGACCAGGGGCCAGTCCTGGGAAGCCTGGTGGAAGTGGAGGGAGGCCCTGGCCAGATGGGAGGTCTGAAGGAGGGAGATCTAAGGGGTAACCACAGGGACCCTGCTCAGAGGAGAAGCTGAGGAGCCTCACCAGAAGTGAGGGAGGGCTGAGAAAGAGGAATTCAGAGCAGTGGGCATGTTGGTCACCTGTGAGAAGAGAATATCTGTAAATATCAATCATGTTGTTAACATATGACTATATTTTAGGTTATTGTGAGGACTTCTCCCCAGTAAATCATGATTAGACAGCCACTAGTTTGGAAAATGTGAGTTTTTAATTTCAATTGACCTCTAATGTGCAGCTGAGCTAATCACACAGTAATATCCCCCATAGTACCTGTGGCAGGACCAGACAGAAGACAGAAGGTCAGTAGAGACCAGACGCCCAAGCTGCTGTCAGCTCCAGAGTTCTCCACACCTCCACCTGTTCTCTCCATTTCCCCAGCCACAATGCAAATCTCCCTACCTGCTATACAGCCTTCTGTACTCTGACAATCTGATAAGCCTCAGTGGAGGTGGAGACTGGAGTGTTTCTGATGAAAATACCATAGAGAGCAGTAGAGCTTTTGTGAGCCAGCCCTTTCTTGATCAGTGCAGAGTGAAAATTCAACTACAAAGAATGCAGTTAAAGATGTTTCTAAAAATGAATAATTGCAACCGGTAAAATGATCTGAATATTGCATGTGTTTGCTATTACAGTGTTCACAAGAAACATAACATAAAGAACCAAACATGGTTTGAGATTTCATATAAAACATTTCCAATTAAAGTATTTGATTTGTCAATGGCCAACTTGTTCTCAATTAGCCTACCTGGTTAAATAAAGGTGAAATTAAAAAAATGTGAAAGAAATCAACTTCACCATGCGGAACCTAATACCCAATGGCAGCAGTTGTCGTCGGACAATAGTTCAGACGGACCGTCCTTATTATTGTTCCGCTGCTAACTTCATTTTTCTGTTGGCGCTGTCTTGAATATTGATCTGATGAAACATGAAATCATAACCTAGACGGATTACTGGATTGATTATGTGTATTTTGATTATTAAATAGACTAAACCAAGATAACCTTTAGCTATAGCTAGCTTACACATTATTTATCTTGAATGCAAATGAGTTGCTAGTTATTAGCCGACTACTCTACTAGCTAGCTAACTCAGACTTCTAGAGACCCTTGACTATTGAGTGAGCGTCTAGCTAGTCTTAATGACTTACTAATCATCTGGTTGACTTTATGTCAGAGTCGTGAGTTTGTGTTATCTAAAGCTGTAACGGTAGAGATGTCAGAGAGGAGAAGAGACAGCCGTAGCTGGGACTGGGACAACCCTCAGTGCCGAGCTCAGATGGACCAAATCTTCTTCCGCCGGCATGACTACATCCAGAACGGAACCACGGAACACAAAGAGTTCTGGAACTTCTTCGACCGCTTCCAGAGGTTCAAAACCAAGAAGGACATGTCAGGGGGCAGCAGGAAGGAAGACATGGAGGAGGGCAGAGACAGGAAGAAGACTGTAGATCTGGGTCTGCCTAAAGAATATGATGCCCGCTATCGGATCAACGTGTCAGTTTGTACCAAAGACACAGAGGAGAGGCTGGAGACGGGGAGGTCTGATCAGAGACACAGACACAGCTCCTCAGGCCCAGGGAGTCAGGAGATAGCTGACTGTCGCCTGGCTTTGCTGCACTTCCTGGACTTCAGCCAGAGGCAGAGCTTTGGGAAGCTGGCCAAGTTGAGGACGGAGCAGAAAGCCCTTCCTATCTTTCAGTACCGGGACCGGATCGTGGAGTTGGTGCGGGCTAACCCGGTAGTAGTGGTGGCGGGGGATACAGGCTGTGGAAAGTCCACCCAGGTCCCCCAGTACCTCCTCTCCTCTGGGTTCAGTCACATAGCTTGCACTCAGCCTCGGCGGATTGCCTGTATCTCCCTCGCCAAGAGGGTCAGCTTCGAGAGTCTCAACCAGTACGGCTCCAAGGTAGGTAGTGGTGTAGTAAGAAGCTGACCCTGAAAAATAAAAAAAATCACAATATTGTACACCTTACACAAAGACCAAATCAACACTCAGACATTTAGCAGAACTACAAGCAGAAAAACCCAAACTGATACACAACTGTGTTTTATCTGCAGGTTGGCTATCAGATCCGTTTCGAGGGGACCCGTACCCCGTCCACCAAGCTGTTGTTCCTGACAGAGGGGTTACTACTGAGACAGATACAGGCTGACGGGGCCCTGGAGCAGTACCAGGTATTATAATATACAGTACCATGTATTATAATATACAGTACCAGGTAGTATAATATACAGTACCAGGTAGTATAATATACAGTACCATGTAGTATAATATACAGTACCAGGTAGTATAATATACAGTACCAGGTAGTATAATATACAGTACCAGGTAGTATAATATACAGTACCATGTAGTATAATATGCAGTACCAGGTAGTATAATATACAGTACCATGTAGTATAATATACAGTACCATGTAGTATAATATACAGTACCATGTAGTATAATATACAGTACCAGGTAGTATAATATACAGTACCAGGTAGTATAATATGCAGGACCAGGTAGTATAATATATAGGGCCAGGTAGTATAATATACAGTACCATGTAGTATAATATACAGTACCAGGTAGTATAATATACAGGACAAGGTAGTATAATATATAGGACCAGGTAGTATAATATACAGTACCATGTAGTATAATATACCGTACCAGGTAGGATAATATACAGGACCAGGTAGTATAATATATAGGACCATGTAGTATAATATACAGTACCATGTAGTATAATATGCAGTACCGGGTAGTATAATATACAGTACCAGGTAGTATAATATACAGTACCAGGTAGTATAACATACAGTACCAGGTAGTATAATATACAGTACCAGGTAGTATAATATACAGTACCAGGTAGTATAATATACAGTACCAGGTAGTATAATCTACAGGACCAGGTAGTATAATATACAGGACCAGGTAGTATAATATACAGTACCAGGTAGTATAATATACAGTACCAGGTAGTATAATATACAGTACCATGTAGTATAATATACAGTACCAGGTAGTATAATATACAGTACCTGGTAGTATAATATACAGTACCAGGTAGTATAATATACAGTACCAGGTAGTATAATATACAGTACCAGGTAGTATAATATACAGTACCAGTCAAAAGTTTGGACACACCTTCTCATTCAAGGGTTTTTCTTTATTTGTACTATTTTCTACATAGTAGAATAATAGTGAAGACATCAAAACTATTAAATAACACATATGGAATCATCTAGTAACCAAAACAAGTATTAAACAAATCAAAATATATTTGATATTCTTCAAAGTAGGGACCCTTTGCCTTGATGACAGCTTTGCACACTCTTGGCATTCTCTCAACCAGCTTCATGAGTAGGTGTGTCCAAACTTTTGACTGGTATTGTATATCAGGTAATATAATATATAATACTGTATATACCAGGTAATATAATATATACCAGGTAATATAATATATACCCGGTAATAAATATATATACTCGGTCATATAATATACAGTACCAGTCAAAAGTTCGGACACACCTACTCATTCAAGGGTTTCTCTATATTTGGACTATTTTCTACATTGTAGAATTATAGTGAAGACATCAAAAGTATGGAGTCATGTAGTAACCAAAATAGTGTTAAACAAATCTAAATGTATTTGATATTCTTCAAAGTAGCCACCCTTTGCCTTGATGACAGCTTTGCACACTCTTGGCATTCTCTCAACCAGCTTCACCTGGAATGCTTTTCCAACAGTCTTGAAGGAGTTCCCACATATGCTGAGCACTTGTTGGCTGCTTTTCCTTCACTCTGCAGTCCGACTCATCTCAAACCATCTAATTTGGGTTGAAGTCGGTTGATTGTGGAGGCCAGGTCATCTGATGCAGGACTCCATCACGCTCCTTCTTGGTCAAATAGCCCTTACACAACCAGGAGGTGTGTTTTGTGTCATTGTCCTGTTGAAAAACAAATTATATTCCCACTAAGCCACAACCAGATGGGATGGCGTATCGCTGCAGAATGCTGTGGTAGCCATGCTGGTTAAGTGTGCCTCGATTTTCTAAATAAATCCCAGACAGTGTCTCCAGCAAAGCACCCCCATTGTATTGTATATCAGGTAATATAATATATAATACTGTATATACCAGGTAATATAATATATACCAGGTAATATAATATATACCCGGTAATAAATATATATACTCGGTCATATAATATACAGTTCCATATGGAATCATGTAGTAACCAAAAAATAGTATAATATATTTTATATTTTAGAAGTAGCCACCCTTTGCCATTCTCTCAACCAGAGAGCCTGGATACAGCCCTTATTGCTATGATGAACTGGTTATCAACTAAATTAGACAAATGTATGTTTTGTTATACCCATGGTATACGGTCTGGTATACGGTCTGATATACCACGCCTGTCAGCCAATCAGCATTCAAGGCTTGAACCACCCAGTTTTATAATATATATACCAGGTAAATATAATACATATAAATATAAATATAAAATATAATAATAATAATAATAATAATAATAATAATAATATGCCTTCTGATAGTATTCAGAGCCCCTGATTTATTTTCCCACATTTTGCTACTTTACAGCCTTATTCTAAAATAGATTAAATATGTTTTTTTCTCATCAATCTACACACAATACCCCATAATGACCTAGCGATTACAGCCTTGAGTCTTCTTGGGTATGACACTACAAGCTTGGAACACCTGTATTTGGGGAGTTTCTCCCATTCTTCTCTGCAGATCCTCTCAAGCTCTGTCAGGTTGGATGGGGAGCGTCGCTGCACAGCTTTTTTTCAGGTCTCTCCAGAGATGTTCGATCAGGTTCAAGTCGGGGCTCTGGCTGGGCCACTCGACATTCAGAGACTTGTCCCGAAGCCACTCCTGCGTTGTCTTGGCTGTGTGCTTAGGAAGGTGAACCTTCACCCCAGTCTGAGGTCCTGAGTGCTCTGGAGCAGGTTTTCATCAAGGATCTGTCTGTACTTTGCCCCGCTCATCTTTCCATCGATCCTGACTAGTCTCCCAGTCCCTGCCGCTGAAAAACATCCCCACAACATGATGCTGCCACCACCATGCTTCACCGTAGGGATGGTGCCAGGTTTCCTCCAGACGTGATGCTTGGCATTCAAGCCAAAGAGTTCAATCTTGGTTTCATCAGACCAGAGAATCTTTTTTCTCATGGTCTGAGACTCTTTAGGTGCCTTCTTACTGAGGAGTGGCTTCCGTCTGGCCACTCTACCATAAAGGCCTGATTGGTGGAGTGCTGCAGAGATAGTTGTCCTTCTGGAAGGTTCTCCCATCTCCACAGAGGAACTTTAGAGCTCTGCCAGAGTGACCATCGGGTTCTTGGTCCCCCCACCTGACCAAGGCTCTTCCCCCCTGATTGCTCAGTTTGGCCGGGCGACCAGCTCTAGGAAGAGTCTTGGTGGTTCCAAACTTCTTCCATTTAATAATGTTGGAGGCCACTGTGTTCTTGGGGACCTTCAACGCTGCAGGTGGACTCCAATCAAGTTGTAGAAACATCTCAAGGATGATCAATGGAAACAGGATACACCTGAGCTCCATTTTGAGTCTCATAGCAAAGGGTCTGAATACTTATGTAAATAAGGTAGTTAAAAAAAAAAAAGTGTATACATTTTGCTCAAATTTCTTAACCTGTTATCACTTCTTCGTTATGTGGTACTGTTGCTGAGGAAAAACATTTATTTAATCCATTTTAGAATAAGGCTGTAACGTAACAAGAAGGGGAAGAAGTGAAAGGGGTCTGAATTCCGACTGTAAATAACAGAGAGCCAGAGCGGGAACTGTTTCCTCCAGTAGTCCAGTAGATTACCGGTGATAACCTATCTCTGGGAACCAGACCTAGAAAGAAGCTTTGATCTGCTGGCGGAAAACAGTGTGATTGCAATTCCTTTCCCTAATTGCACCACTCGCTGCTCCTCTGGTACTGAGCTAAATCCCTGTGTTGTTGTCCTATGAAAATAAGGGATTCTTTTTTTTCTTCTTTTTTTACAAATTTTCAAAATATTCTAAAAACCTGTTTTCGCTTTGTCATTATGGGGTATTGTGATGTCATTATGGGGTATTGTGATGTCATTATGGGGTATTGTGATGTCATTATGGGGTATTGTGATGTCATTATGGGGTATTGTAATGTCATTATGGGGTATTGTGATGTCATTATGGGGTATTGTAATGTCATTATGGGGTATTGTGATGTCATTATGGGGTATTGTGATGTCATTATGGGGTATTGTGATGTCATTATGGGGTATTGTGATGTCATTATGGGGTATTGTGATGTCATTAGGGGGTATTGTGATGTCATTATGGGGTATTGTGATGTCATTATGGGGTATTGTGATGTCATTATGGGGTATTGTGATGTCATTATGGGGTATTGTGATGTCATGATGGGGTATTGTAATGTCATGATGGGGTATTGTAATGTCATTATGGGGTATTGTGATGTCATTATGGGGTATTGTAATGTCATGATGGGGTATTGTAATGTCATTATGGGGTATTGTGATGTCATTATGGGGTATTGTGACGTCATTATGGGGTATTGTGATGTCATTATGGGGTATTGTGATGTCATTATGGGGTATTGTAATGTCATGATGGGGTATTGTAATGTCATTATGGGGTATTGTGATGTCATTATGGGGTATTGTAATGTCATGATGGGGTATTGTAATGTCATTATGAGGTATTGTAATGTCATTATGGGGTATTGTGATGTCATTATGGGGTATTGTGATGTCATTATGGGGTATTGTGATGTCATTATGGGGTATTGTGATGTCATTATGGGGTATTGTGATGTCATTATGGGGTATTGTGATGTCATTATGGGATATTGTGTGTAAATTGCTGAGGATTTGTATTTATTTAATCAATTTTAGAATTTAAAAAACGATTTAATCCATTTTAGAATAAGGCTGTAACGTTAAAAAAAAAAGTTTTTCAAGTCAAGGGGTCTGAATACTCT